>NW_007750291.1:0-10146 GCF_000696425.1 Galeopterus variegatus | reverse complement strand
TGTTCCCCAAATACTGCTTGTTCTATGCAAGGTGTTTCTTCTCACATTATATGGTTAACTCTATGAGATTTGTGAGTAGCTATCTCTGGAGATGAATTTACTTCTGAGAATTCAAATCACCTGCCTTAAGGGCTGATATAAGATTTATGACTTACTTGAGGGTTGATGTAGGATTTTATGAGTTTTCCTTTAGGGCCCGCAACACCACCAACTGTATCCTTTCCCTAATGGTGATGACAATGTTAGTCTTTCTGCTTCCATTAGGGCCCTGAGAGTTGAGGGCAAACCCCGTGGGATGCCAGATCACCTATTCAAGCAATATGCAGGAAAGCACATTATTTATTATTGTGGGGCTCTAAGGATTCTGGAAAGATCTGTGTGACCTTCTTCTTCTTAATCATAAAGAACCATTATTATTAAGTTCAAAAACCATTGCCGTGGACATGAGGCTATGATGATGCCCGTTCAGTTGCCAATCATGAGTGGAGAAGAGTGGGCTCTCTTGGCACATGGGACGTCCGTTATGCCTGCCCCACTTCTGGCCTCTGCTATGGTTCACTGTATGATGACAACAGGGTATTCCTGGCTGCAAACTTTTCATTGTAGCAACAATAAAACTTTACATTCTATAGTGCTTTCTATTTTTCAATTTTGTCTCATACTCACTGTCGAGCTAGGGCTAGGGTCTGGAGCTCATAGACCCCTCAAGCCTGTTCACAAACCTTTCACAGGCAGGTCTACGAGCTAGGTAACCAGACAAAACAGTCCTTGGAGCCTTGGCTGAAGTAGGAATAGTCTTTATTCAGCACACACAACACTGGGAGCTAGGCAGTACAAAGGAGAAACTCAGAAACTCAACTGCTACTGGCAAAGTCCAAAGGAAAACTGAGCAGCTGCCAGCAGAGTAAACATGCTCTATTTTTAGATGTGAGCTCTCTGCTGGCCAGCCTGCTTCACAAACTGAAGAACACACAATAGCAGCAAACTAAAAAGATACATTGCTGCACATGTGCACTAACTCTGCCCACACAACTTGTTTACAAAGAAATGTGCTGCATGACCCCCAACCAGACCTGAGCTGAGGGAGCCTGACTAAATTATCCTATTTTCCCCACACTCACTGTCTTTAAAATAACTGTGGGAAGCACGCAGAGCTGGCCTTATCCATTTTCTCTTTTACCCCCCTCCCCCATTGGTAGTGTAGTGATTTGCTAAGGACACATGGCCAGTAAAAGACTGAGCTGAGAGTGGTCCCTGTCCTCTGATGGCTAACCCAGGGCTTTGTGCATCATATGTGGGCAACTCAGTATCCACAGCAAGGGAGGGTCTGTCTTTAGATGGGAGGTATTATCAGTAGGATCATGTAAGCCCATGTGTCTACTGGAAACAGTCCCCCCCACTTTTTTTTAATGATAGAGAAAGAAAACATGTATCTATAATGCAAGAATAATAATTTTCCAAAACATGATTATGGAAGAAGCTTCAAGATTATTTTAGGGCACTTCTATATCTCTGAGGTTAGTTGGAAGTCAGGCTCCCAGTTACAAATGTCTTATAATGACTTTAGGATTTGAGCAATGAGCAGCCCTCTGAGGTGTTATTTACTGAAGTAGCAGCTGATTGTTTGATCTTTTGAACTATCCTGAAGATCAGTTGATTCACTCTGTGGTTGATAGGATGACTAGCTAACCACACCGATGATGTTATTTTCAGTTCTGTAAGATCAGACATATTTGGCTTGTGGCCAGCTAACCTATTTGCTGGCAAAGAGGAAAGGAGAAAAGGTAGATTGAAAACTGGTTTCAGGGCATAAATGCAGCAATTTAATTTTAGGAATTTAAAAACATTGAGTGGGAATCCAAGACTAATTGAACTATTTGTAGACTTAGTGAAAGAGTTTTATGTTTTTATTTATTGTTTTCCAGTTTCCTGTTTGTAAATTGAAATTTTTTCTCTCCTTCTTCTCCTCCTTCTCTTTCTTCTTCTAACAAATCTTTTGCTCTGAGCAAAACATAGATTTTAAAAGTGGGCTTTTTTTTATGTCCAAAGAAGTTTCACCAGAGAGTCCTTCTCCACAGTGACAATGTTCCTGCTAATTCCTCTCATCAAACAAGGGCAAATTTGCAAGGGTTTTGATTGGATAGTGTTAGGCATCCAACTTAAGTCTTGATTTGGCTCCTTCTGACTTTCTTTTTGTTTTAGTTCGTTTGTGTTGCTATAAGAGAAATACCTGAGACTGGGTAATTTATAGGGAAAAGAGGTTTATTTGGCTTACGATTCTGGGACAGTTGTATCTGGCATGGGCCTCAGGTTGCTTCTACTCATGGTAGAAAGTGGCAGGCAGCCGGCAGGTACAAGCAGATCACATGGTGAGAGGAAGCAAGAGAGAGAGAGAGGAGGTGCCAGGGTCTTTTAAACAATCAGGTCTCAGGGGAACTAATAGAGCGAGAACTCACTCATTACTTCCTCCTCCTCCAGGGAGAGCATTAATCCATTCATGAGGGATCCACCCCGTGACTCAATCGGTTTCCAACACTGCCACATTGGAGACCAAAATTCCATGTGAGTTTTGGAGGGGACAACACACCCGAACTCCACCACTTTTGTTTCCTAATCTTAAAAAATCTTTAAAGGGCACCCACCCATTTTTCTTTAGTTAATAGTAGCAAAAAGATTTTGATGACATGGTTAAATTCCCAGGACCCCCAGTTCCTTACAGATACAGCTGGTATCATTGCTTACAATGATTTGTAAATGATGACATTTACAAAAAAGTCTTGAACTTGATGGAGCTTATGTTGAGAAATAAGGTTTATATTTAAAAAAAGAAAAAAAATTGTTTTTTAAAAAATTTTCCTGTCTTCATTTGTAACATGCCTTTTGCTCTTAACCAACTGCTGGTTTTAGATACATAATTTCAAAAAGAAAATGAAAAAAAAATTGTCTATTCTAGAATAACGTATGGTAGAATTTTTAATTAGCACATGGTACACGTTCCTATTTAATATTCCTCTGTTTCAGTCATACTAAGCTCAGCAAAGTCACTTTGAACAGTAGATATATTTACAAGCAACATCCAGATAATTGTTGGTTCTTTTCAAGAAGAAGGATTCATAGTGTTGATAGGAAGCCAGCAGCCCTTAGAAGTATTAGGTAATGAATGCCTCAGGATTTCCCTGTGTCATGATAGTGAACTAATGTATCTTAATACTCTTTGAAGTCTCTTAACATGGTGACTTTGGAAAAGTTTTGAAAGGTTGTTGTTGGGCTGGATCACAGACCCTTCTGCCCTGTCTTCTGCAGGTCCTGAGCCAGGTAGTCAAAAGAAAAACAGAGCAGCTGCTGACAAAGTGGACATTATTTTTAGATGTGAGCTCTGCTGACCAGTGGTTCAGAGCCACTGCTTTCCATACCGAAGAGCACACACAAGTGGCAACAAGCCAAGGGGTAAATGGGTGCACATGCATGCTAACTCTACTTTTACAAAACTTGTTTACAATGGATGTGCTGAATCACACCCAGCCGGATATGAGGTGAGAGGGCTTGACCAAACCAACTCCACTTTCCTCACACTCCACCCCCTCAGTGTCTCTTGCCTCTTGCTGTACAATCTGTGCATTTGTGATTTTCTGCAGTGTTCCCTTAGTAAGGATGGCTGACCCTTGCATCCATATTACCTCTGTACTTATTGTACATTCAGTACACCTTGAGGCTTGTCCCTGTAGCTCTATCCTTTCAACTATTAACCACGAAAACCCCACCCATATGCATGTCCGGTTAGTAGGCATTATTGAGGTGATTTTCCACAGGAATCCTGTAGCCACACAGGTAGGAAACTTGATGCATATTCAGCAAGCCAAAACACTGGCCACATGAATGTATCTGTGTGTCCAGTCAACTCTGGTGCCTGCAGCCACAATACTATGGGTGAAAAGACAAAAAGGTTATTGGCACCAATAGAGGGAGTTCTCATCCCTCTGGCAGAACACATGCCAGCTTACCATACTGTAAAGAATGGTTGCAGGAACAGGTGCTGCAGCTCATGCAACAGAGCCTCCACTGGATAGGGCCCACCCTTGTGGGGTCTCTCATTTAAGATCCTCACTGTTGGCCGTAAATGCCATGTCCACCCCTTCAGGGATGGGGATTGGGCAGATTGACTTAGTCCCTTTTTCAGAAGACCATTGTACTGTTCAATCATTCCCACTGCCTGGGGATGATACAGTACATGTAACTTCCACTGAACGGACAACTGAGAAGCCCATTTCTGTACTTCATGTCCAGTAAAGTGGGATCCATTATCACTTTCTATGACCAGGGACCAAAGACACATGGCCATAAGGCTATTCAACACCTTAATAGTGCTTACCTGGTCTGGGGCTTTATAAGGCCATACAAACAGAAGATCTGTAGCCATATCAATGGCTGTGAAGGTATACCTGTAGTTCTCTGATTTTGGCAGTGATCCCACAAGATCCACCTGCCACCATGTTAGGAGCATCCTCCTCTCAGATTTTTTGCATATCTGCATGTGGCACCCAGTGAGCCATTAAGGGTACATCTGCCCATCAGGGGCATTCTTTCATGGGTTTATGCAGCACGCGGTGAGCCATTGACCACACGGTCTTGCAGCCAGTATGTGCATTCTTTGATGTAGCCACCCAGCTACAGCAGCTGCTGGAGCTCTCTCCAGCCATCTTACCTTAGCCAACGCATTAGCTTCATCATTGCCTGGACTGGCTAAGGGGAAATATCCTGTGACATGGAAAAGAATTGCTTCCTTTCCATGTCCTAAGTCCCATAACTCTTGCCACATGGCTTGTTCCTACAGGGGTTGGTGGGCTACCAGCCACCACTGATATTTCCAAGTACATATTCAAAGGGTAAGACCCTTATATACAGCCCACTCACATTGTTCCAAATGACCTACCAGCGTTGGAGCCACCTTGGTTAAATCTGCAAGAGAATTAGAGGTTAGTAAGACATCATCTATGTAATGAAATATTGTAACCACGCTGGGCCTAGTTCATATGGCTAGGTCCCCAATCACTAAACCACGATGGATGGTTGGGCCATGCATGTAGTCTTGGGGCAACACTTGAAAAGTCCAGTCCCTTCCCTCGCAGGTGAAGGCAAATTGATCTTGGCTATCAGCCGAGATTGGGATAGAGAAAAAAAGCATTTGCAAGGTCCAGTACATAATGATAAGTTCCTAGCTGAGGCATCAGCTGATCTATCAAGTCATGAACTGAAGGCACAGCTGCATGCAGAGGAGGCACTACTTTGTTCAGTTCTTGATAGTCCACATCCACCCTCCGGGTGCCATCAGGTCTTTTCACTGGCCATACCAGGCTGTTAAAAGAACTAGGTGCAGGACAAATGGTGCCAACCTTCTTCAACTCCAAGACAGTGACACCTATCTCTGAATGTCCTCCTGGCATGCGACACTGTCTCACATTGACTCCACATCTTGGCTTGGGTAACACCTGTGGATCATGCTTGACGCATCCCCACAGCATAGGCTCTACTGTCCGTATCTGCAGCTGGAATTTTCCAACCATCGTTCACAGATGTAACCCATAAAGTACATCTATACCCAAGATGTATTCAGATACAGGAGATACATAGACAGTATATACACGAGGGGGCAATTGTTCAATGCTCAGTGGCAAAGATACAGCTTTGACTGTAACAGAATGTCCTCCGTAGCCATCAACACTCACTGTGACCCCTGGAAACTTATCTGGGTCACCATGTATCAAGTTACAGTCTGCATCGGTGTCCACCAATGCTAACACATGCTGTACATTTGTCTCAGACCAATGTATCACCAGTTCAACATGAGGCCTCTGGTTCTTGTCTGCCCCTAAAAGACGAGCACCTCAGCCTGGTCCCTAGCCAAAAGAGAACAGTCCATCCATCTCCACAGAAGTAGCCATAAAATCCTTCAAATACACTGGGCATACCTTGCCACCTGTTTCCGGACATTTAGTGAAATGCTGTTTGGGGTGCAATTGTTGCCAAGACCACAATTGGTTGCCAGTCAGTTTTTTCCCTACTCACTCCTGCCATGAGCAAGTCAAACCACATCTGCATATGGCTGGTCTTGCTCCGTCCCTTCGGGGTAAAATCCCGAGCATTTCTTGGGGATTTAGTCTTAGCCACCTTTCGGCCCCCTTTTGTCTGTCTCCTCCTTTTGTCTGCCTCACCCAGACTGGTCATCCTGGTCATCACTTCATGTGTGGGACGGCCAAAGTATGGAGCCAATATAGACACCAGCAACCCAAAGGACATCGGTGGGGCATTTTGCAGCCCTGTGTCTCTCATACTGCCTGTGAAGTGTTCATCGTCTGGGCCACAGGTGTTCACATTAAACATGGACTGTCACATCCCCAGCTCCTGAATCACTTGGGCCAGCTTGGCATATGTTTGCCATTTACTCACGGTTTCGGGCAGTTCTCTGGCATTCATCCACATGGTCTGGATGGCTGCATTCACCCATTCCGTCAAGGAGTGGTTATCCTGTCCCAGTGCGTATCTGTGGCTGTTCTGTAACTACTGCCATAGGGATGGATGCGTGGTGATGGAAGCCAACTTTTCCATCTCCTCACCAGAGCACATCATGCCATCCACCCCTAGGTCCCACAGCCACAAAAGCCAAGCAGCTAGGAAACTTCTAAGACTTTGTTTTTTAGTCTATAAAATGGGTTTGACCTAGTCTATGGTTATTTCCTGTTATTAAATTAGTCTATTAAACCATATGTCCATTCAGTGATGTTCTCCACAATGGTCATATGATAGATTACCTTTATCTTACATCTGAAGATTAACTGTCTTAAGGTAAACTAATTTCATACCTACATAGAAGATTTTTCTTTTTTTCTCAAAGCTCATTCTATAAGATATTCATGTGCTTTCCCCCCCTTAATTTAACCTACATATATACCTGCATTCCTACGTATGTTATATACTGTATATTTCTTCACTGTGTTATGAACACTGTTGGTTAATATACTCTCTGTGTATTTCTGAAATATTTACTTGGCCATTAGTCCTTTCTACCTTTAAGGTGAGCATAGGTTATCCACTTCTCGGCAAAGCAATGGCACCTTCAATCACATTGGTTAAAATAGCAATGATAAAACAACTGCCAATAACTGTCTATTTTTATTTTGCAACTAGTTGTTTTGGTGTGTAAATATACAATTTGTTATCCTTTTAGAGACAATGCCAATTTTTGGAAGAGCATGCTGATGTTATACAGCCATGGAAGCACCTCTAATGTTCTTGTAAGACATGATATCTCTCACTGGTTATATGCATTTTAATTTCCTGGTTTACTAATCGGTTAAAGTAAATTGGCTGAGAGCCATATACTTTTAGCTTTCACTTGTCATGCTCACCTTGCTTCTGAAATTACTATCCTCCTCGGCTGTGAGAAAAGACTATGTAATAATAGCAAGATTGTTTCTTAGAGGATCATACTCTGAAAATCAAGTTCAAGGTTATCAAGTGCTTAACGATATTGGTAGTCACACTCCTTCACTGGATTCTTAAACTTTTAAAAAGGTGACATGGCTGTTAGAAATTTTGTGTAGGATTTTGGCTGTGTCTTCTTTATGCCACAAATTAGGTTTGTGCTGTCATGTTATCCTAAAATGGACTCTGGAGGCAGGTGCCTTGAATCCTCTGACCTTGGGAAATTTATTTCAGCTTTCTGTACCTCAGTCTCCACCTCTCAAAAAATGGGATAATAACAGTACCCACTTCATAAGTTCTTGTGAGAATTAAATGAATCCACATGAGTGTGGAACAGTGCTTGGGACATACAAAACACTGTATAAGTTGTGCTATTATGATTATAAAGATATCGATCATGACTTTTACTACTGAGAAGAAAATCATCTGCTTGTTTCTGATGCAGGCATGGATTCATGGAATTCTAAGGAATCTTAAAGGGTAAAGGTAGGTAGTCCAAACTCTTGTCAATGCCTGAATCTTCCACAATCGCTATATTTGGAAATAGAGCAGCCTTGGAGAGCTGAATACATCTCACTGGTTAGCTAAATGAATCTGGCTCTGGGAACCTAAAATACCAAGTCTCCAAAGTCTGATAATATCTTAAATGTAGATCACAAAGTGTATGATGTTTATTGTACAACAAGAAATAGCAAGAATCTAGATCAATTTGGTCAAATATAGATCATTTACTGGGACATATATCTTAGTAGATTTGGTAATATGAATAATTCAGCTCTCCTCTAAGTCTTTGGAGAAAGCAAAATAGAAAACAGAAATTCTATAAAAGCCCTAAGAAATGGGGCAGGAATATTCCCAACACTTATAGTCTCTTTCTAACAGTGGAAAGAGGAACTGATTTTTAAATGTGGGTTAGTTCCATATAATTCATAATTCTTCATGTTTTCCCAGAAGATGGAATATTTCTCTCCATTTCTCTATTTCCAGTTTATGTATACTGTGTCCAGAATCCTTTTGATTTCCTGGAATTTTCTTTTTTTAGGTCATTTAAAAAAAATTATTATTTATTTTTGGTGGCTGGCCAGTACGGGGATCTGAACCCTTGACTTTGGTATTATCAGCACCACACTCTAACCAAGTGAGCTACCTGGCCAGTCCTAAGTTCCTGGAATTTTCTTTAAAAAACAGATATCACAGCAACAATTCTCAAACTTCACAAAATCCTTTAAAAATAACTTAAGAAAAAGCACTTAGCCCAAATGGTCCAAGACTTGATGGAAACTGGTGGAAAGAATGATGTCATTGTCAAATAAAAAACAATATATATATATATATATATATCCACAAACAGCATGATACTTCTATTATTTAGAGGAATTCTGACTCTAAAGTTTTCAGAATTATATAACATGAAATTCCATTTGGAACCAGTCATGGGGTAGAAGCGTTGTGACTCTAGAAGGTAACTTCATCTTCACTGCTGGACATTTCCTTTGAGGATTGAATAGAGCTATTTTTTTTTTTCTTTTTGTCTTTTTTCGTGACCGGCAACGGATCGCAACCCTCAGTGTCGCACCCGTACTGGACCGGGACCAGCAACGGGATCGCAACCCTTGGTGTTGCACCCGCACCTTGCTCAGCCAGTGAGCGACCGGTCTGTATGTGGGATCTGAACCCTCGGCGGGAGCGCCGCAGTGCTCTCAAGCAGTGCACTGTAGCAGTGCGCCACCGGGCCGGCCCGAGAATAGAGCTATTTTTGTTGTTGCTGTTCATACAGTGTCATCGAAAGTAATTTTAATCTGTATTTTCATCATTACGTGTTGGTGTGGAAGGTTTCAAAGCCATTCTGTGCAAACTGCATGTAAATCCCACAAAGACTCAGAGAAGCTGACCCAGTAGGGACCTATTCCCACATTTTACAGATGAGTATGTTGAAGCTCCATGAGGTTCAGTAGCTGAACTACAATCAATCAGAAGACAGAGTGGGTACCCCAATTGGGGTATTGTACTACCACTCTAGATTTACTCCCCTTTATGCTTAAACTTTCTCCTTCCACCTCCTTACTCCTAGTTGGAGGCATCTTTGACTCTTGGCGCTCTATTGCAACTGGTTCCTAACCGGGCACCCTGTTTCCACTTTCTGCCCCTTAAAATCCTAATCAACACAGAGCAGCCCAGAGATCTTTTTGACAGGCTTAAAGCCTTCCAAAGGCTTGTCTTCCCACCTAGTACAAACCCCCGAGCACAGCCCTGGCTTATCAAGCCTTCCCTGCTGTGACTGTGCCTGGCCCTCAGAGCTCCCCCCTCTACCCTCTCTCTTCCTTTCCTCGCTCCTTACTTGTGCTCTTCCAGCATGCCGGAGATGCTGCCCCTTCAGGGTTTTTGCACTTGCTCTTAAATCTTTCTGGACTGCTTTCCATAGATCTTTGCATAAATAAATTTAAAAAACCTTTTTTTTTAGATTGGCCATAACTTAATTATCACCTCTTCTCAGGTCACCCAACATAAAATAGCATCTCCATCACTTTCAATCACATCATCCTATTTTGATTTCCAATAGCTTATATATTTTATGAGCTACACTTATCACTCATATTCCTTTTTTTAAAAAAATTTTATTTTGTCAATATACAATGTAGTTGATTATTATGTCCCATCACCGAAACC
>NW_007750290.1:6710-10147 GCF_000696425.1 Galeopterus variegatus | reverse complement strand
TTAATATCCAGAATATACAAGGAACTCAAACAACTTTACAAGAAAAAAACAAGCAACCCACGTAAAAAATGGGTGAAAGAGCTAAGTATGCAATTCTCTAAGGAAGATATACAAATGGCCAACAGTCATATGAAAAAATGCTCAACATCACTCAGCCTCCGGGAAATGCAAATCAAAACTACACTGAGATACCATTTCACCCCAGTTAGGATGGGTAAAATCCAAAAGACTCTGAACGATAAATGCTGGCGTGGTTGCGGAGAAAAAGGAACTCTCATACATTGCTGGTGGGACTGCAAAATGGTGCAGCCTCTATGGAAAATGGTATGGAGATTCCTCAAACAGTTGCAGATAGATCTGCCATATGACCCAGCTATCCCACTGCTGGGAACATACCCAAGAGCAATGGAAATCATCAAGTTGAAGGTATACCTGTTCCCCAGTGTTCATTGCAGCACTCTTTACAATAGCCAAGAGTTGGAACCAGCCCAAATGTCCATCATTGGACGAGTGGATACAGAAATTGTGGTATATCTACATTCCATCATCGGATGAGTGGATACGGAAAATGTGGTATATCTACACAATGGAATACTACTCAGCTATAAAAACGAATGAAATACTGCCATTTGCAACAACATGGATGGACCTTGAGAGAATTATATTAAGTGAAACGAGTCAGGCACAGAAAGAGAAATACCATATGTTCTCACTTATTGGTGGGAACTAAAAATAAATAAATAAATTCACACGCACACACAAAAAAACCAGGGGGGGCGGGGAAGAAAACTTAACAACTACAACTCCTTGAAGTTGGTACGAAAAGCAAACAGAAAGGACATTGTGGGGTAGGAGGGGGGAGAGGGAGGAAGGAGGGGGGTTTCGGTAATGGGCCACAATAATCAACCTCATTGTATATCAACAAAATAAAATTAGGGAAAAAAAAAAGAAGGTCAAATAAATTTGGGTTGAGATAAAAAAAAATAAAATAAAATAAAATAAAATAAAATAAAATAAAATAAAATAAAATAAAATAAAATAAAATAAAATAAAATAAAATAAAATAAAATAAAATAAAATAAAATAAAATAAAATAAAATAAAATAAAATAAAATAAAATAAAATAAAATAAAATAAAATAAAATAAAATAAAATAAAATAAAATAAAATAAAATAAAATAAAATAAAATAAAATAAAATAAAATAAAATAAAATAAAATAAAATAAAATAAAATAAAATAAAATAAAATAAAATAAAATAAAATAAAATAAAATAAAATAAAATAAAATAAAATAAAATAAAATAAAATAAAATAAAATAAAATAAAATAAAATGCAAATTGTCCTGTGGTGTACTTCACTTGTCAAATTCCTCTCCCACAGAAATGTCCTGTGCTGCTGTCCTGCGATCCCATGTCCCTCCGTGACTGCATCTCCTGAAAACCATAGTGAGCAGCCCCTCCCCCCCTTTCTTCTTCTTGTCTTTCTGTCCAGTGGAGTGGGGAAGTGAAAGAACTTGTCTCAAAATTGCTTCACCGAAAACACTCCAGGGTATCATTTAGATCAGTCTTTTGGATTTAAAAAAGAATGACATTAAATGAAATAGTGATGGGTGGTGAATCTCACAACATCAGTTCATATCAAACTTGTATTCTACTATACATTAAATATTGAATTAATTTTTCTATCAATTCTACAAATAGATAATGTTATTCTATGCAAGAGAAATGAATTAATATGAGAAATGCTTTTTCATCAAGAGCTGATAAAAAGGGGTTCTGCTTATGCCTTTAACCCATAAAATTCAATGTTCTGCCTCATTCTCTCAAAATAAGCTCTGTGGATCTCCCATAGCAGAACTGCTGACTCAGATCCCCTGGGGAGCAGAAGGGCAGGCTTTTATATTTTGCAAACATATCAGGTGATTGTGTTCCTCATTAAAGTGTGAATACCACTGCCAAGCATCCTATTTAGTTGAGGATTGTCCGTATTTTTCAGCTAAGTCAGTCAGTTTTAATCTACTCTGAGTAGCCACTGAAGAAAGGTGGCGTCTTTCGTCTGAAGAACTTGCGATAATGTAGTAAATAGAAAGTTAAGATTTTTTTATTTGTTTATTTTTTTTATGTAGTAAATAGAAAGTTAAGATTTTTTTATTTGTTTATTTATTTTTTTGAAGATTCAGTATTTACATGAAGATAGTATTCCCAATTAAAAGGGGTAGAAGTGACTGACAGGGTGATAAAATTCAAAGTTATTAAATCACTGACAAGTGCTAGGATTATGCTAAGAACGCCATCATGCATGATTTCTCACAAGAAACCCTATGGTGTATATAGTATTACTTCTCTTATAGATGAGAAAGCTGGTGTTCACATAGTTTATGTGCATGCTTAATATCATACCATACATTTAATAATTTGGACAGTTATTCTCACGCAGATCAACATCTTATACATCCTCTGTTTATATCTTCTGGAGAGTCAGACTGTCTTTTTCTGATCAGTCTCAGATGAAAGAAAAGGGAAGGAACAAAGAAAGGAAGGAAGTGAGGGAGGGACGAAGAAAAGAAAGAAGGAAGGAAGGAATGGAGAAGCCTCTAACAATTTATAGGCTCTATGTGTATTAAGTACCAGAGTGTAGTACAGATCAAAACTTTTAGGCATCTGAATGTTCTTCTCTTGATGCCCACCTCATCTCTAGAGAATGATTTTACTTGCTTGTTATCACAAATATCCACTCTGTATTTGGAAATCCTTTTCCATTAAGATGAATCCTCTCTGGAAAAACAGGTTAAGAAAGACATAGAGAGCTTCTTAAACTGTGGACCACGTGGCCCGGAAATGAGAATTGACATGTTGGGTTCTGAATTTCATTGTGGCAGGTTAGATTTTTCTTTCAGTTTGTTTTCACGAGGGAAACGAATAAAGAATACTTATGAAGTATGCAGCATGTGTGAAAAGAAAAGTCTGTTTCTGTCACAAAGCAGAATAACTTTAACGTATATGCTCTTTTCTGCAAAGTACAGTCTATACATAAATCAACAGAGAAAGAACGTAGCAAGGAGGGTAAAGTACATTTTAAAAATAGGTCAGGCTTCTCGGGCCTGAGTAGGACTATCGTATCAGCATCTTTGATTGCCATTGCTTTTAGGCTTCGATTCCTCATACACTGATGAAATTCATTATATACTGTTTTATCTATTCCAAAAAGAAATTCGATGTTCGCCCTTCATTTAGATATGTATTTATTTGTTCTGTATTGCCTAAATTCATGCAGAAATTTCATTTGGAATCATTGTACCAACCAGTCATTTCCGCAGCACCACCCTACAACCTCTTATTCCAGCGAGAATCTGCTGATATCAATCAGTGCTTCCGTGTAGGATACTGCAGACTACAGCTCTACAAGACTGAGTCTTCTTTCATTATTTTCTTAAA
>NW_007750290.1:4068-5606 GCF_000696425.1 Galeopterus variegatus | reverse complement strand
CCCAGTCTGGCTTTAAAGGCTAGTTAGGTCCATACTAGCCAGAATGGTGCCCAAATAAAATGTAGAAAAAAGTGATTTTAAATAATAGAAATTGCATCAGGAATTGAAAATGATAATGGTGTTGGTCCTCTATTTGTTTTTGAATCCTTTTTATCTCCTTATGAGGTACCTAGAAGACATTCAATAGCTATATGGACAGATAGCGAGAAAATAGAAGGAAAACGATTTTCTATTAGTCAAAGTTCAAGGCAAGCTTAATATGTATTGTTGAATGAATGAGTGAGTGAATGATATTTTTATTTTTCAAATAAGTTAAATAAATTAGAAGTTACATTTCCATAGTGAGAAACCAACTAATTGGGACAGTTTTGATTTAATCAATCAAAAAGGGACAAGAATACAAAGGGTTGTGAAAATTAGGAGGCGGGATAGCTGACTAGGTGCGGGGACTCTAAATGCACTTCATGGGGCCTTACGGGCACCTGTGCAATAGGACAAACATGAGCGTTGGTTTCCAGCAGACCTGGACCTTGTCCCAGTTCTACCACCCACTGAAGTGAAGTCACTTTACTTCCATAGGCCTTCTTTCCTCACCTGTAATATGAATGTAATAAAGCCTGTCCTGGAAGGCTGTTGAAATGATTAAAACATATAATGTAATACGTGAATATGATAACGTATTATATCCTGGCACTGCCACATAATGAATGCTCCAATGGATTATTTTATGCAACAGGAAAAAGGAACACGTGGCCTAAAACCAAAACAGGGAGCTCCATGCATTTCCACCCTTGGCCTATCAATACGGTTTACATTTAGAGGAAAAAAAGTCTAAGATTATGAATAGAAAAAAACAGGGATTTGTTCATCATAGTTCAGTTTACTACACATCAGCCCTCATACACCCTTACACTCTTAAAAAGGTAACTAGGACAAATTAATGAAAGAAAACAGAGAAAACTGTGTCCTTGAAGGATAGTCATAGAATTCCCTCGTTCCCACCCTACAAGTCAGTACTCAAACTTCCCCACATGAGATCTTAACATCCTCTCTAAAGTAGTGCCTCTCGTCCCCTGAAACTGCACTTCATAGTTCTGACTCCTATCTGACACTGTATTCTACTTTTGTTTGTCTTTATTGTCTATTTCCTACTCTAGAATATAAGACCCATGAAGACACACTAGCAGCCACTCAATTATTTGTTGACTGAGTGAATAAAGTTAATAAACCCAAAAGTGAATTCCAAGGAATTATGAAATATTCTTCAAGGAATACCGGTGATGTTTAAAGTGTATCTCTAAGTTTTAACGTGAGGCAGTATGAATAGGAAAGACCAATAGACTGAGAGAAAGGAAACCCAAATGAGCTCACACCCTACCACTACCAGCTTAATGCTTTGGGGAAAATTTTTTTTGAGCTTAATTGCATAAACTGAAAAATAGGGAGATTGGACTAGACACCTAGATGCCTTCTTTGATGTAATTTTCTTATGTTGAGGCTCCATAACAGGAGGAAGGAAAAAGGGATGAGCATTTCCT
>NW_007750290.1:0-3082 GCF_000696425.1 Galeopterus variegatus | reverse complement strand
TGTAATTTTCTTATGTTGAGGCTCCATAACAGGAGGAAGGAAAAAGGGATGAGCATTTCCTTCCACAGAGAAAATGATCCTGGGTGTCAGAATCCTTGTACTAGCCCAGCCCATCTGAAATTTTGATATTAGCCATGACACCTAGTTATCCTATATTCTTACTACTTTGTAGATCTTTGCCATAGACATACCCTCTTGAAAACATAAGCCAACCCCCCATCTTCACAGTCCATGCAGTACCTTCCCGTTGCAACTAGCAACCAGCAAATGAATGTTAAATGTGCAATCCATCCAGCATAGATTTTAGTTTTCTCTGGTGTCTCGTGTTTTATGACCAGCGTATTCATTAAGTACTCTCAAACAACTTCATTAACTCTGCCACCTCCCAGAAACTTCTCATCACCTTCTCTTACCAAATTTATTTTACTGTCTATGCCCTGGACTCTGCAATTGGATACAAATGTGTTTCATTTGTTACTAACTAAAATGCACGCATTTTCCAATGACTTTTGCCACCTCTCAATATCAACTCATTTCTTTCCTTCATCAACTTCCTCTTTCTATGTGCTCCTTCCTCCCCTTTAATTTGTCTCCCTCGGCACTCACTGATTAGCTGATGAGGCTTCAGGCTTCACAGGCTGTGTATAACCCAGGCTTCATAGGCTGTGTAATTCTGTGCCTGGCACAGAATTACTCTCGATCAGAGCAGTTGTGCACTCAACGAGCCACATACAGCAGAAGACTGCGGCAGTCAGTCAGCAGTTCGTGCTTGCCATCAAATTAATGCATCTTGAATAAGTGCTGAGAGCCAAGTGTTGCATCTCTTGGTGTTATTCCAGTGTGGACGTAGCATGCTGTATCCTAGCCTTTTCATTTTTCCTGGTGAATATTTGAAGAGCTCACAATTTAATTTCTTAGCACTGCTTAAAGTTTTTCTCAGCCAACCTTCCTATCATTTCTAAAGTGTGTCCCTAAAAACTCAAATCCCTTTTAAGATACAAAACAGAGTCAGAGAATACAGAAGCTAGAAGTGTGCTGAGGAGTCTCCTAGCCCAGACCCTTGGTTTGTTGGATAAGGAGGCCCAGGACCACAGAGGTGTGCTTACTTAGCAAAGGGTACCTTTTGAACCACTACCTTAATTATTCCCAGTGGCTACATGAAGAATTAAACCAAAAAGATGTTTAATAGTTGATCTGAGAAAACTCAGTAACCCACTGACAAAAACAAAGGTTCAAATTTATGTGAAGCTGGCAGAATCATAGGCTAATAGCTCACCACAGACAGAATAATTCAGAGTGTATAAATGGGAAAAGAAGGAAGATGTACAGTGTCAACACTGATGTGTAAGGAGGGAGAGGTTCCCACAGGAACTGCTGTTAGTGTCTCTGCTAGACCTGGGCCTGGGTTCAGGTTGGCACCAGCCTGCCAGCAGGGCTGTTAATAATTTGTTGGGAATTTCTGGGGCTTCTGAGAACTATTTGGTTCAAAGTTCTCACCTTTGAGCTTATTTTTTTTTCTAGCTGAATTATTTTTTTATACAAAATATGTAAATATATGTATTTGCATATATGTGTTGCTTTTACACACTGGGCATATGCAATTCTTTTCTACAGCTTGGTTTTTTTCACTAAGCAATATACAGTGACTATCTTTCCACATCAGGATATACATCCAGCTCAACTTTATCCTTTTTAATTACTGCATAATATTTCAATATTTGGATAACCATAATTAGTATAGTTACTTTTCTAACTAGTCTCTTTTATGAATATAAATAATGCATGACCTTATTAACAAAAATAATTTTAAAAAGGAAATAAAAATCTTGCTCACATTACCCAGAGATAACTCTACCAAGGCTATTTTTAGTCAGTCTATTCTTCACCCTTACAGCTTTATTTTTTTTCTTTTTTTTTTTATTGTAACATAGTTGATTGTATATATCTGTAGGGCACAGAGTCGAATATCAATATCTGCATGCAATATGTTATACACAAATCAGGATAATTAATACACTCAGCTTTATACAATGTAATAGTTTTTTTCCGGCTCTTTACCAATTCCTCCCTTAATCCTTCTCTTCCCTTTTTGCACCTCTGGTAACCTCAGTTCTGTTCTCTCCTTTTGAAAGTTCAGTGTACTACTCTGATTGTTGTATCTTTCTTTCTCTTTTTTTTTAAAAAAAATGTATTTGTTTATTTTTTAGCTCTGACTTATGAGGGAGGACATGCAGTATTTCTCTTTCTGTGCCTAGCTTTTTCACTTAACACGATTTTCTCTAAATTTATCTATGTTGCTTCAAATGGTGGTATTTCATTCTTTTTTAGGGCATAGTAGTATTCCATTGTGTATATATACCACATTTGCCTTATCCAGTTGTCTGACAATGGATGTTAAGTTGGTTCCAATTCTTGGCTATTGTAAATAGAGCTGCGATAAACATGGGAGGACAGGTATCCCTTTGACATGATGATTTCCATTCCTTTGAGTATATACCCAGCAGTGGAATTCTAGATCACAGAGCGATTATCTCTGTACTGGTTTGAGGAAACTCCATACTGTTTCCTTTAATAGCTGCACCAATTTACAATCTCACCAACAGTGTTCCTCTTTCTCTGCATCCTCACCAACATTTGTTATTTTCCATCTTTTTGATAATAGCCAGTCTAACTGGGTTGAGATGGTATCTTAGTGTGGTTTTGATTTGCATTTCCCTGATGCTGAATGAGGTTTTGATTTGCATTTCCCTGATGCTGAATGATGTTGAACATTTTTTCATCTGTCTGTTGGCCATTTGTATAAATTCCTTTGAGAAATGCCTGTTCAGCTCCTTTGCCCATTTTTTAATTGGGTCGTTTGGTTTAGCAGATGGACATAGAGTTTGGAATTTGAGTTCTATCACATTAGAGGTGCTTGGTAAAATACCTCAAGTTTTCCACTGAAACTTTGTAAGGCCCATACCTTAGAATTAAAGACTACGCATAAGGGTTAAAAGGTTTACTTTAGGACTAAAGAAAAACCCAAAATAGCCCCAGGCCCAAACCCAACAAATTTTAAAACTAAAGGTAAAGAGAAAAATCT
>NW_007750289.1:11659-12625 GCF_000696425.1 Galeopterus variegatus | reverse complement strand
ACCACCCATAATTGGCCTTAAGCCTCTTGCCACATTATATGGAGGACAAGTAGGCAGTTCTGGCATCAAGTTCTTATGGTGTTGGAGTTTTTTATCCCCTCCTTTGTCTGCCCAAAAAGAACTTAGCTGTCATTATTCATGGGTCTAAAAGACAATGTTTCTTGCAATGCCAATTTGAGACAGCACATAGATCAGATGGTCTTTGCAGACTCAGAATTCAGAGGTTTTACCCAGAAGGAATCTTTACCACATAGGTGAAGGAGACATAGAAGATGCAGTGAGAGAAAGGTTTGAGACATCCAAAGTTGGTCCAAAAGTTCTTCCCAGCCCAAATAGGAAGCACTCTGGAACAGATTCACATTTGAGGGCTCTAAGAAGTGCAAATGCTCACTACATTTACACAAATGAAGCTGTTTTGACCATGGCACATCTGTATTTTTTTAATCACATCGTTCCGTAGCTTATGTGACAACATCTGAGGAGCCATGCTCCAAAATTCCATGGATTCCACATTTAGAAAGCCCTACTACTTATAATTCTTTTTCTGTAGGAGAAAATCATTAATACCTGCCTCAGGGCCTCCTGGAAGGATAAAGAAAGAAGACAAGCAAGAACATATAATAATCAAAATTTCATGAACTTTATTCAAAAACTGAAATAACTTATTATTTAAAGAATGTAATATCTCCTAATTTTTAAATATAGATTATTAAAAATTAAATTAGGATATAATTAAATATCATATTATCACATAGAATGCAAAACACTTGAAGTGTCTCTCCAAATAAAGTACTGAAATATTTTTCAAAAAGTGTTTAATCACACATCTTGTAACTATAATTAAACATATAAAGAAAATAGAGGAGTTTTTTTTTAATAACAATTAAAGGGCACAATTTTAATTGTATTTGACAAAAGGATAATGATTATAAGAATTATAATTAAATAAATGTTTACCAAATACTT
>NW_007750289.1:3670-10149 GCF_000696425.1 Galeopterus variegatus | reverse complement strand
TGAAAGTATATACACATATATATATCCATACTTATCTGATAGGTAATAAAATTGTGTACATGTATATACATACATATATGTACAAGAGGACTTCAAAAAGACTGACAAAATGGAACCAAAAGATAAAAGTGAAAAATATAAACTTTATTTCTCAATGTTAGCTTCATCATGTTCAAGACACTTTTGTAAGCAATGATACCGGACATTTAGTCCATCCCCAAGGAAATTAGGATCTGGGGAATTTGACCATGTAAAGGGTGTTTTTTTCCCCCATATTATTAACTGGGTGCCCTTTGAAGATTTCTTAAGATTAGGAAACAAATAGAAGGCAGAAGAAGCCAAATGACTGGTAGGTGGATGACTCATGATTTCCCAAAGAAATTCTCACAAAATTGCCCTTGTTTGATGAAAGTAATGAGCATGAAAATTGTCATGGTGGAGGACTTTCTGGGGAAGCTTTCCACGACATTTTTCTGCTAAAGTTTTCGTCAACATTCTCCAAACATTCTCATAATAAGCAGATGTTATTGTCTATTCTCCTTCCAGAAAGTCAACAGGCAACATGCCTTGGGCATCTCAAAAAAAAAAAACCTTGCCATCACCTTTTTTCTTGACCAGTCTGATTTTGCTTTTACTGAATCATTGTCACCTCTTGGTAGCCATGGCTTAGATTGTGCTTTGTCTTCAGGATCGTACTGGTAAAGCCATGTTTCATGTACTGTTACAATTCTTTGAAGAAATGCTTCAGGATCTTGATCTTACTTGTTTAAAATTGCCCTTGAAAGCTCTGCTTTTGTCTGCAGGTAATCTGGGTGTAGCAGTTTTGGCACCCATCAATCAATCAGAAAGTTTGCTCAACTGTAAATTTTCAGTCAGAATTGTATAAGCTGAGCCAGTGAAGATGTCTATGGTGTTGGCTATTGTTTCTGCTGTTAATCATCGATCCTCTTTAATTAGGGCTTAAGGAAGGTTAATGTTTTCCCTCACCAATTCCAGAAGCTTCATCTTCAACATAATCTTGTCCTTTCTTAATAGAAGTTATTCATTTTTAAATTGCTAATTTCTTTGGGGCACTGTCCCCATAAGTTTTTCATAAAATATCAATATTTTCAACATTTTTCTTCAATTTTAGCAGAATTCATGCTCCTCCGATATGGGCTCTTTTCAAACTGATGTCTTATCCTTAGAACCTCAAACTAGATGCTGTTCAAAAACGTTGTAACATGTTTGCATGAGTTTATTTTGGTGCAGAAATTTTTTGCAATTCACACATTGTTTTTCATATTCCATATTTTCTATGAGCCTAAAAACCACTCATATGTATATAAATACATATGTATAGTCATCAGATAAATATTGGTATTAATATAGGTATTAGTCATCAGATAAGTATCAGATACGGATATACATATATATATATATATACATATATGTATACATATATGTATACAAATATATAAAATATTTTTAGTCACCAGATAAGTATTTAGAGACATATTCTTCCAAAGGTAATACAGCTTGCTCTCATAGCTAACAAGTGACAGACAGGAATTTAAAACTAAATCTCTTACTCCAAAACTAATCCTGTCAATTCCTCCCTTTTAATGCACTAATGGGAAATTAAACAGTAATATCATAGGATCAAATTTGTGCTACCCTTTAGAAATGTTGGAAAGTAATTTTTTCTTTTCCTACTGTTTAGATGACTTTGTATAAATTTGAATTAAGATTATATATAACATTAAATATTTAGAAGAATTCCCTGATGAAATCAGTGAAAAAGTGAATCTGAAATTTTCTTATGAAAAGGTTATTAATAAATAGTACAATTTCTGTTCTAGATATATTAATCAAATTTTCTATTTATTCTTCCAGTAGATTTGGTAAATTTTATGTTTTAAGGAGTTTGTCCATTTTATCTGAATTGTCAAATATTTTGGTTTAAAGTCATGATTTCTACAAGATCAGTGATGATGCCCTTTTTAAAATTTCTGATATTCATTATTTGAAGTTTTTTTTCTTCTTCTTGACAATTTTAATAGTTTAAAAATTAAATCTTTTCTAAAAAACAACTTACTGGATTGTCAGTATTTCCTATTGTAAGCACTTTTTCTATTTTATTGACATTTGCTGTTATTTTATTATTTCTTTCCATCAACTTTGCTTAAGTTTAATTGAAGTATTTGATGTTCTTTTCCTCACTCCTTAAGCAATGGATTAAATAATTAATTGCTAACCTTTTTTAAAATAATGCATTTATAGCTAAAACTGTCCCTCCATTACTTCCTGTAGTTGCAACTCAACTTTTTTAAAAAAAGTTCTCCATTATCATTGACTTCAACAATTTTCTTATTTCTTCCATCATGTTTTCTTTGTTTACATGTGAATTAAAGTACATTGTTGAATTTGTAGTCAATTAGAGTTTTTAAGTTTTATTATTTAGTTATTGATGTTTAGCAGAATTCTACCACTGTGGTCAGTAAATAAAATTATTTAAATTTTCAAAAATTTGTTGAGGCAGTAGTTCTCAATAATTTTGGTCTCTGGTCTCCATCGTAGTAGTGAGTTATGGTAAATATTATATACACACTTTTTACAAATGTAAATTCAGATGATATTGGGTGTGATGTTGTGTATACATTAATCAGGTCAAGCTAATTTTTTTCAAACCTTCTAAGTTTTAGATGATTTTACATGTGTTACTACAACCAGGTATCAACATGCATAAAAGTTTTTCAATTGTTTCATCAATTCTACAAATTTCTTATATTTTATCAAATTTTGCTTTATATCTCTTCGGGTTATGGTATTGTGCACACATAAATTCAAAATTGTAATATACCTTGGTGAATTAATTCTTTATTTGTTAAGAATTTTCTCTGTCTCTAATAATGCTTCTTGTCCTAACATCAATTTTGTCCGATATTAATACTCCACATCAATTTACTTTTGTATTATTATTTGCATGACTTATCCTTTTCCATCTTTTTTCTTTTATTCTTTCTATGTTATTGCATTTAAAATATCTAAGTACTTTGTTTGTTTTTATCCAGTTCACCTTTTCTTACAGTTGTTAGTGTATTTCCATTTACTGTATTTGTTATAATTGAGGTTATCAACTACATTTTAGGTTTTGCTTTCTATTTGACCATGTGTTTTTTTTCTCTTTTCTCAATTTAGAATCTGTTTTTTTTCAATTTAGAAAATCTTAACTCTTTTAATCTCCTTGCCTTTGTTTTCACAGATATTTTGTACACCATAAGAGATTATAGTTATTGTTTTGTAAATCAATATTTATGTACTATACCTTTGTGTTTTATTTTCAGTATTCTTTCCCTTCTGTATTTTTATGTTTCCTTATAGAATCATATTCTGTCTGAAGTATTACCTATTTTCATGTTAACTTGTGGGGGTCTATTGGTGACTAATTCCTTGAGGTTTCTGTGTATGTACAAGTACCTTAATTTTGAAATAATTTATGAAAGACAATTTTACTTAATGAAAAATTCAAGATTACTGCTTATATTCTTTCATGTTTTAAAAATTACATTGAGGTTGTTTTTTGGTTGCTCCCCCCCCCATCATTTTTTTCAAAAACTCAGTTTTCACTTTCTTGTTCATCCCGTGTGAGTAATGGCCTTTCCCCTATCTGGATGCTTTTAAAATTTCATCTGTAATTTCCTCCAGTTTTATCATGATGGGCTCACTTGTGTGTGTCTGTGTGTGTGTGTATGCATGTGTATGTGTTAATTTGTTTGTTATTTGGTGTTTCTTCCACATCCTGAATATATGTGTTGTGTCTTTCATCCATTTCGGAAAATTTCAGGACATTAATCTTCAAATAGTGCTTCAATCAGAACTTTTTCTTTCCTCCATCTTGACTTAAATTACATGTATGCTAGAAATTTTGAGCTTGTTTTTTCAACATTTTAAAATATTTTCTCCACATTTCATTTGGCATATATTACTCATTTATCTTAGCAGTCACTGATATTCTATTCTGCTTTGTATAGTCTGCATCTTCATTTTAAACTGCTTTCAATTTTATTGACATTATAAACTCCCGTGATGGCTTAAATACTAGCAGATAAATCAAACAATACAACCAATGTATTCTCACTGTTGTTCTATAAATTGAAAAAATGAAATTAAATATAATATTAAAAACAAACAAACAACAGTCATAACATACTGACATTTATGACTACTAATCTTCCTTGAACTTAGGAATCCCTGTTAACTCTCTACATGTAATGAGACCTATGTTACTGTATAAGTTGTCCACGTTCTAGGCCACTACTTATAAATTAGATTAAATTATCTGTATCTAACTTTATATACTTAGGGGTGACTACGAAACGACTTTATATTGCCACATTTTGGAAAATGATAATGCTTTTCAAAATGAAATATGAATTTGAACTTTATCCAATGTTTGAATCACAAAGAAGTTAAGTCTACCATTGTTTTAAAAGGCTAGAACAGTAAAAACAGTTTCTCTTTGTTATATTATCTATGTGTTTTAATATAATAAAATTGTCATTTATAAAGAATATATTCATATTTTTCAAAGGAAGACATACAAATGGCCAGTAGGTATGTGAAAAAAATGCTCAACATCACTAGTCATCAGGAAAATGCAAATTAAAACTATGATGAGATATCACCTCACACCAGTTAGACTGGCTATAATCAAAAAGACGGTGAATAACAAATGCTGGAGAAGGTGTGGAGAGAAGGGGACACTCCTACACTGTTGGTGGGACTGTAAATTAGTACAACCGTTGTGGAAAATAATATGGGGGTTTCTCAAACAATGACAGATAGATATTCCATATGATTCAGCCATCCCACTTCTGGGTATATACCAAGAGGAATGGAAATCATCATCTCAAAGGGATACCTGCACTCCTATGTTCATTGGAGCTCTGTTTACAATAGCCAAGGCATGGAACCAACCTAAATGTCCATTGATGGGTGATTGGATAAGGAAACTGTGGTATATATACACTATGGAATGCTACCCTGCCATAAAAAAGAATAAAATACTCCCATATGTAACAACATGGATGAGCTTGAAGAAACTTATGTTGAGTGAAATAAGCTAAGTGCAGAGGGATAAATACTGCAGGTACTCACTCATAAGTGGGAGCTAAGAGAGAAAGAAGGAAAGAAAGAAAGACCACAGTGGTGTGCTGGTCTTGCAGAGGGAGAGAACATCCCTAGGGCTACAAAGTGGAGTGGTGGGGAAAGTTGTAGGGGAGGAAGTTTGGGGTTAAGTGGGTCGGGGACACAGGGTACAAATGCAATTTTAGGTAATGGGTATGCTGCCAGTATGAATCTAGCCCTCACATCATGGGAACAAGGGGTGACAATCAGCTTTGTATCTCATGAAAATTCATAATAATAAAAAGAATATATTCATATGTAAACAACACAGTTCTCTTTTTATAAAATGACAAACACTACTTTAAATTAAAAAAAAATAAAACCATTGTTTATTATGCAAGGCAACTGAAATTCTCCTTCATTGGCCAGTGATAAATTAAAATAGTATATAGCCTTTCTGGAAAACAATTTTTTCCTTACAAGGAATAAATACACTTATCAAATGATGCATAAATTCCATTCCTGGGTATTTTCCCTATAGGAATAAAAACTTGGGTATGCACAGATATGTTTACTTGATTGTTTATAATAGCACTCTTCATAATTGCTAAAACTGGGCACAGTCATGTTTTTCAGTGGATGAAAGGATAAACAGTGTGTATTACATCCTTGTACTGAAATTATAATTAACAATAAGGGAGAATGAACTACTTATATATACAACAATTTGTATGAATCTTAGTGGATTATATTAAGTGAAAGGGGCAGTCCCAAATGATTTCATATTTTATGATTCTATTTATATGTTATTCTTGAAAAGATAAAACTATGGTGTAGGAGAACTTATAGAATTCAAAATCAGTAACAGCCAGAGGTTAGGGGTGAGAGGAGGGTATTAAGGAAAAGGAATAGCACAAAGTAATACTTTTCTCAATCTGCAAGATAATGTCTCACCCTTTTCTTGGCTCTCTGAATTCCATCTCTACATTCTTCATTAAAATTTCTTTAGATTTAAAAAGAGAAATGCAGTACTGCCAGATTTTCTAACACATCCTGCTGAGATCTTTTCACTAACAATAGCACTTCCCTCCAATTCCATCTCCTACCAAAACACATTTTAATGTCAGATTTTTTTCCCCTCTTCTCTGGATAATATTAAGCCAAGGAACAGAAAATGTACTTTGTAAAAAATAAAAATAAATTAAAATAAAATAAGGAAATTCATAAATTCAAACAAAACATAAAGCAAACCCACCAAGCTTTTCTTTATGGCATTTTATCTAGATCTGTCCTATATCTTGTATGCAAACTCTATCCTAACTGCCCAAGCTTTTTGTTAAACATGTTTTAAGGTGATTTTATAGATAAGT
>NW_007750289.1:2205-2929 GCF_000696425.1 Galeopterus variegatus | reverse complement strand
GAAAAAGACAAGACAGATTTTATTTCAGTAGAGAGATCCATACAGACTGAACTCAACTCCTTTGAAACAAAAGATGGAAAGTTGTTCTAGTACGGTGGCAAGCTAGTGGAAAAGCACTGGAAGGCCTTATGGGGAAAGTCTGCCAATGTGGTTAGACCATCTGTGTTTGCTAATTGGCTGACTGGCACTGATCAAAGTTAGGTTCCTACTCTCCCAGGAGACTGGGAGGATAGGGGCACTATCTTTCTTAACGAATAAATTTCAAAGGAATTGCTCCTAGGGAAAGACATTACTGGGTTGTAAAACTGGCAAGAAGCACAACACAAATAAGCTAAGAATAAATTTATAATTGCAAATTTCTAAACTATCTAAGATTAGGGAGCTCAGGGGCCCATCTTCAGGAAGAAACTCATCTAAAGTTGAGTCAAGCTGTGGGGGACATGAGGCCTGCTCATAGAGGTTATAATGTACCCACCGTATAAGTAGACAAGTATTTAGTTACTGATGAATTAAACTTGCCATTCCAAACAATTCCATTTCCACTGATGGGTGGACCTAGGTGATTATCATTTCTGAGATGATATTTAGACCCAAGCTGAACATGATTATGTCTATTATATAAAGATGGACAAATTTTCTTCTTGATTAAATAGACCAGAGGCTATTTTTTGTTTTTTCTTTCTCCTTCCTTCTTTCCTTCTTTTTCCTTTTTCTTTCTTTCTTT
>NW_007750289.1:0-821 GCF_000696425.1 Galeopterus variegatus | reverse complement strand
AACACTGAGGGTTGCGATCCGTTGCCGGACACAGAAAAAGACAAAAGACAAAAAAAAAATATCCCTTGTATAATTAATAATGCTTTATCCTTTTAGATACTCATGTCATTTTCCTTTAAAAGTAATGCATAGAAACTTAATTAAGGCTAGGTGAAATATATTTGTCATTTTGCTTTTGCTTTTGCAGACTTGCATTAGTCCATCTCTGTTGCTTATAACAAAATACCTGAAACTGGGTAATTTATAAAGAAATAAAATTTATTCTTGACAGTTTTGGAGGCCAAGAAGTCCAAAATCCAGGGAATACATCTGGTGAAGGCCTTATTGTTGGGTGGTGACTCTTAACAGCATTGCAGCATGGCTAATAGCAAATGGCTTGAGCAAGAGAGAGCTAACCTGCTCACTGGATTTCCTTATAAAATTATCAGAACCATGCCCGCTACCACCCATTAAACTATCAACTTATTACTCCATGAATGGATCAATCCATTCAGTAGGGCATGGTCCTCACAGTCTAATCACATCTTAAAGGACTCACCTTTCAATTACCATAATAGGATTTCTCAATGCTGGTACAGTGGGGATTATTACGTGAAGCTTTAGGGGATACAATTCAACCCATAGCAGGGCTGAATCTAGGAGATGGGAAGGGAGGCAGTGGGAACATGGGTCCTTGCCTTCAGAGCAGTTTATGAGACACTATCCTAAAGCAAACTACTTAAGGGAGATCAAACACTGGATAACTGGACTATGTACCATCGAATCAGCAAGACAGAAATGTAATAAATGATCATGATACAAGAGTGGTGAACTGGCAGGCC
>NW_007750288.1:0-10149 GCF_000696425.1 Galeopterus variegatus | reverse complement strand
AATCATCATGTTCCTCGAATGATGTCTGTAGAGCTGTTGCATTCATATCTTCACACAGCTACTAATCATTTAATGTTGTATAGTATCTAATATGTAAATAATTTATTTCTTATATTAAGAACATTATCAAGTAGAAGAATTTTTTGACACTGTCCAAAGAGCCCTGGGATATATAACAATTTTGAAGAAATTAATGAAGGTTTGGTGGTCTAGATAAAATGAGAATTTTTTTACTTGGTTTTATATATATTTAGTAAATCACAATAAGTCTAATTCCATTTAGACCAAAGATTGTTATATGGAAAATCATATTGATGAGATTGTATTGAATGATTTCTGCAATAATCGTTCTATCAATAATTGAAGATAAATTATCTAAACAAGAACTTTATCTTTCTTTCTAATCACTCACTTGGTAAGAAATTGTGGGCTTTGAATTCAAACAAATGAGTATGGTTTTGTTATGTAAAACAGTGCTTAGCATCTTTTATGCAGCTATTAAAGTAATTTTTATTTTTTTTATTTTCCTTAATTTACTTATAAAATTATAAAATGTGTTGAATAAATAAGTATATTACAATTTTCTTATTATCCAATTCTTTAATTAGTGGCAGAAATACAGTAATACTGTATTATTAAGTAAATAATATTTATTTACTTAATACTAATATTTACTTATTTACTTAATACTAATTTACTTAATACTAATTTTAATTTTTAGTAAATAATTACTTATTTACTTAATACTAATTATTAAGTAAATAATACTTTTTATAGTAAGCATGTTATATATAATACATATATAAAATAACATAAAACTTAATGCAGTATATGAAACTTGGAATTAAATATTATTAGAGCACTGTAGGCCTACAATATAAATGAAATAAGTATATATCTCAACATCTTGTAATGATCTTGAATTAATTGGACATAATATTTATTGGTTTTCATTTTATTTGACTAATAGTGATGCATAATATCATATCTGTGGACAGTGATTATTAAGGAACAATGAATCAAGGCATAATTTTTACAAATTAAGTATAATGAGTTAACAGAACATATTGTTGTCATGAGTATTCTATTCTTCCTAAAAATTAACGCCAAAAAAAAAAAAAGTTTTTGCTAATGGGATGAGCTTTCATTACAACAAATAAATGAGACCAGATTTTGCAAAGTCAAAAAATTAAATTATTTCTCTAGAGTCTTAAGGTAAATGTGATAATTAGCTTCTACAAAATGAGATAAACAAATGCAAAATTCTGGAAAAGTGTTGCTTACTCTTCCTTTTCTAAAATTCTTGAGGTTGCCTGATATCTGATTTTAAACATAAATCAATGGTTCTGGGTCAAAATGGCAGACGAGAGGTGCCAAGCATGCAATTCTCCCACAGAAGAGGTCCAGAGCAGGGGGTGGACAGCCAGGATTAGCACAGGTGAGATTCTCCCTTAAAATGAGAAATCTACTCATCTGTGAGCACTTCCCAGTGGTAATCCCTGTTGCTCCTGCCTCAGCCTGCTCTCACCACCACCACAGTCATCAGCACCATTTTCCAACCCCAGAGCAAGGATCCATCTCCTCCTATCCTACTTCCTCCTGCTCCCTGCAACAGCCACCAGCATACACCACTGCACAGCCCATGCCACCTGCAGCAGCAGCACCAACCTCTGAAACTGCAGACCAGGCAGATCAGGCCATGGCCATTGCATGATGCCTCTCCCCAGATACCAGAGTTTTGTGCCTCCTGACTCAGCCTCCAGAGCCCCACCCCATGTGGTTTCCATCTCGGGAAGCCAGAGCTGGTAGGCAGCAGTCCCCAGACCCCCTTCTCTTGCAGCTTTCACCACTAAAAACCAGAGTAGCTCAGCACCAGCCACAGGAGACCCATCCCTCATGGCTTTCCTGGGAGAGGCCCCAGAGGCCCTGCACCTACCCCAGGAGTCTCACTTCCTGTGGGTCCCACCCCAGGAAGCTTGAACTGCTTGACAGAAGCCCCAGGAACCACTGTTCTCCATGTGTCTTTCACAGTGAGAGCCTCAAGCCTCTTGGCAACAGCATCCAGAGTTCCACCCTATGTGTTCTCTACCACAGGAGCCTTTACCCACCAGGCAGCAGCTACCAGAGCACTGTCTCATGCAGCCTCCACCCAGCCACACACTCTGTGGTCCCAATTCACGTAGTTAAGCAACAGGAAACTCACACCACCAGGCCACAGCCTCTGGAGCCCCATTCCTCACAGCTCGCATTACTGGAGCCCAGAGATGCTAGGCCACAGTACCAGAAGCCCCAGTCTGCACAGCCCCTATCACCCTCAGCTACACCACATCTGTCAGTGTCCCCCAGTCTGCTAACTCTATCCAGAACATCTGAGTATACCTGAAACTTCTAGTACTACAGAGTCTACCTGGAATCAAAATAGAACCATCCCACCCAACAGGCAACATAAAACAAATCTGCAGAAGTGATTCTTTCTCCTCAAAAGCCACTCAAACAACTTAAGAATCAACCGCTCTACCAGGTGACGTGACATCAACATAGGGATACTAGAAATATGAAAAAACATGAATCTATGATACCCCAAAGGAATGCAGTAACTCTCAAATACCAGATCCCAATCTATAAGAAACCCTTGAAATGTCTGAAAAAGAATTCCAAGCAACAATTGTAAGGAAACTCAGTGAGATACAAGAAGACTCACATAAACAACACAATGAGATGGGGGAAAAAATCCAAAACATGAAGGAAGAAATCTACAAGGAGATTAATGCCTTAAGAAAGGATGCAGCAGAACTCTTGGAACTGAAGGACTCATTCAATGAAATAAAAATTACATTCAAGAGCTTAAGCAGCAGAATAGAGCAAGCAGAAGACAGAATTTCTGATTCTGGAGATAGTGTTTTTGGAATAACCCAAGCAGACAAGAAAGGAAGGAAGGAAGGGAGGGAGGAGGGGAGGGAGGGAGGGAGGGAGGAAAGAATTTTTAAAAAATAAAGAAAACCTTCCAGAGATATCAGACAGCTTCAAGTGCATAAACATTTGAACCAAAAACTATAAAAAGAGACAAAGTAGGCCATTATATAAAGTTAAAGGAAACTAACAACCAAGAAGATGTAGCAATCATAAATATATATACTCCCAACATTGGTGCACCAAGATATATAAAGCAAATATAATTACACTTAAAGAGATTGACCTCAATACAGCAATAGTTGGGGACTTGAGCCCACTCTCTCAGTACTGGACAGATCCTCTAGGCAACAAACTAGCAGAGAAACAGGATTTAAACTAACCTTTAGAGCAATTGGACTTGGTGGATATTTATAGAATATTTCACCCAACAACTAGAAAATATACATTCTTCTTATCAGCACATGGAACATTCTCTGAGATAGACCACATATTAGGTCTCAAATCAAGTATCAAGAAATTTTTAAAAATTGAAATCATTTCATGCATCTTCTCAGACCACAATGAACTAAAACTAGAAATCAATAACAAACAAAACTTTGTAACCATACAAATACTTGGATATTAAACAACATGCTCCTGAATGACATATAGATTAAAGAAGAAATCAAACAGGAAATCAGAAAATTTCCTGAAACTAATGATAATAATGACACATCATATCAAAACCTATGGAATAATGCAAAAGCAGTACTAAGAGAAAAGTTTATTGCAATGAATGCTTACATCAATAGAATAGAAAGACTTCAAATAAACAACCTAACATTACACCTCAAAGTACTAGAAAAACAAGAACAATCCAATACCAAAGTTTGAAGTAATTAAAAAGGAAAGAAATAATTAAAATCAGAGCAGAACTAAATGAAATAGAGACCAAAAATACAACACAAAAGATCAATGAAACAAAAAGTTGGTTTTTTTTAAGAAGATAAACACAACCAACAAACCATTAGCCAGACTAAAACAGGAGACCCAAATAACAAAAATTAGAAATGAAAAAGGAGACATCACAACTGATACCACAGAAATACAAAGAATCATTAGAGCTTACTTTGAACAACTATATGCAAATAAATTTGAAAACCTGCAGGAAATGGATAAATTTCTGGACACATACAAACTACCAAGATGACATAGAAAAACTGAACAGACCAATAACAAGCAACAAGATTGATGCAGTAATCAGAAATCTTTCAACAAAGAAAAGCCCAGGATCAGATGGTTTCACTGTTGAATTCTACCAAAACATTAAAGAGGAATTAATACCAATTCTTTCAAAACTATTTTAAAAAATTGAAACAGAGGCCATTCTCCCAAACTCATTCTATGAGGTCAGGCTCATACCGATACCAAAATCAGACTAAGATACAATAAAAAAGAAGACTGTGGGCCAATATCCCTGATGAATTTAGACACAAAAATCCTCAACAAAATACTAGCAAACAGAATACAGCAACACATCAAAAAGATTATACAGCTTGATCAAGTGGGATTCATACCAGGTATGCAAGGATGTCACAACACATGCAAATCAATAAATGTGATACTCTACATCAAGAACAAAAACCATATGATCATCTCAACAGATGCTGGAAAAGCATTCAAGAAAATTGAACATTCCTTCATGATTAAGACTCTCAACAAATTAGGATAGAAGGAAGGTATCACAACACAATAAAAGCCATATATGACAAACCCACTGCCAGTATCATCTTGAATGGGGAAAAGCTGAAAGCTTTTGCCCTAAAAACAGGGACAAGATGAGGATGCCCACTCTTGCCACTTCTATTTAACAAAGTACTGGAAGTACTTGCCAGAGCAATTAGACAAGAGGAAGAAATAAAGGGCTTCCAAATAGAAAAAGATGAAATCAAATTGTCCCTGTTTGCAAATGACATGATTCTATACATAGAAAACCAAAGAGACTCTACCAAAAAACTCTCAGAGCTGATAAACAAATTCAGTAATGTTACAGGATACAAAATCAATGTACATAAATCAGTAGTGTTTTTATACTCCAACAACAAACTAGAAGAAAAAGAAATCAAAAAAGCAAGCCCATTTACAATAGTCACCAAAAAAATAAAATACCTAGGAATAAATCTAACCAAGGAAGTGAAAGATCTCTACAATGAGAACTACAAATCACTGCTGTAAGAAATTAAAGAGGGCATCAAAAGATGGAAAGATATTCCTTGCTCATGGATTGAAAGAATTAATGTAGTGAAAATGTCCATACTACCTAAAACCATCTACTGAGTCAATGTGATCCCCATCAAAGTATCAATGACTTTCTTCACAGAAATAGGAAAAACAATAGGAACATTCATATGGAACAACAAAAGGCCCAAAATAGCCAAAGCAATCTTGAGCAAAAAAAGTAAAGCCAGATGCATTACACTTCCTGACTTCAAACTATATTACAAATTTATGGTGACCAAAACAGCATGGTACTGACATAAAAACAGACATGGACAAAAGGAACAGAATAGAGATCCCAGAAATCAACCAACATATTTAAAGCCAACTGATCTTTGACAAGGTCACCAAGAACATACATTTGGGAAAAGACTGACTCTTCAATAAATGACACTGGGAAAACTGGATATCCATATGCAGAAGAAAGAAATTAGACCTGTACCTCTCACCATGCACGAAAATCAACCCAAAATGGATTAAACTCTTAAATATAAGTCCCCAAAACTTTAAAACTCCAAGAAGAAAACATAGGGGAAACACTCCAGCATATAGGACTGGACAAAGACTTTTTGAATAAGACGCCAAAAGCACAGACAACAAAAGAAAAAATAAATAAACAAATGGGATTATATCAAACTAAACAGCTTCTGCTCAGCAAAGGAAAGAATCAAAAGAGTGAATGGATAATGTACAGAATGGGAGAAAATATTTGCAAACTATGAATTCAACAAGGGATTAATGACCAGTATATACAAAGAGCTCTAAGAACTTTACAAAAACAAAAACAAAAACAACCCACAAGTAATCCGATTTAAAAATGGGCAAAGGAGCTGAACAGACATTTCTCAAAGGAGGACATATAAATGGCCAACAGGTATATGAAAAAATGTTCAACATCCTGATCATCAGGGAAATGCAAATCAAAACCACTCTGACATATCACCTCACCCCAGTCAGACAGGCTATTATAAAAAAGGCAGAATAACAAATGCTGATGAGGATGTGAAGAAAGGAGGATCCTTTTGCACTGTTGGTGGGACTGTAAATTAGTGCAGCCATTATGGAAAACAGTATAGAGGTTCCTCAAACAACTACAGATAGCACTACCATATGATCCAGCAATCCCACTGTTGGGGATATATCCAGAGGGTTGAAAATCATCTTGTCAAAGGGATACCTGCACTGCCATGTTTGTCACAGCTGTATTTACAACAGCCAGGTGACAGAACCAACATAAATTTCCATTGATGGATGACTGGATAGGGAAAATGTGGTATATATACACAAGGGAATACTTCTCAGCCAGAAAAAAGGACTGAAATTCTGCCCTTTGCAGCAACATGGATGAGCCAGGAGAAAATTATCTTAAGTCAAACAATCCAGGTGCGGAAAGAGAAATACCACCTTTTCTTACACATAAGCGGGAGCTGAATCCACAAATAAACAAATAAACAATAAAGAGAGACAGAGAGAGGCAAAGAATGAGACAAAAATTACAATAATTCATTGAACTTTTAGAAGGAGAGAAAAGAACTGTGGTTGCTAGAGGTGGAAAGGGGAGGGTGGGTGGGGAGTTAACAAGAAATTGGTTAATGGACACAAGAATGATTACATATTTTAATGATGAATAAGCTAATTATCTTGATCTAACCATTCACACTTTGTTCACACTATTGAAAATCAACTTTGTACCCCACATATATGCAATATTAAACTATCTTTGAAAATAAGTAAATAAATGTAAATCAAAATGTACTGTATCAAAATAAAAGTGCTAAATATTACAGGAATAGTTTGTTTCACCTTATTTATGGAGGATAAGGTACACACTCCTTAGGCTAAAAACAAATTTTCCTGGTACATTGATTTACACAGTAAAGATGAGAAGAACATAAGACTAAGCAAAGTTTAGTTAGAAAAGTAACCTGTGATGAGTAAGAGTCAACATGGTTTCACAAAAAACTAGTAATATTAGATTACTCCTGACGTCTCATGAAATAGCTTGAAATTAAGGGCAAATACAAATAGTTCATCACAAGCCTCTGTCATCCACACATCGGCTGGTCTAATTGAGAGCTTATGTCAGATATTGAAAAGCATAGAGACTACTAGTTGTACACAACATTGAAAAAGGAGGTAGTAGCACCAACCACTACTCCAGTGTCATAAGGCTTCCTCCAGGAGAGGATGTGGCTGGTGACAAACCTTAGTGACTCCTTTTGGACCATAGCTTGACTATGACGGCGCCCACTCATCAGTTATGTTCAGATATGTGTGCCATGTAATAAACCTTGTCTCAAATCATTACACACCACCAACATCGCATCACAGGAGAGCACTCAATTCTCATGTTTACTGATGTCAAAAGCACATCTCCTTTCTCCCCAGTTCCCCTGTCTTAAGTTTGTTTCTCATTGACACCTTTGCTCTTAACACCTAATCATTAGAAGATAGGCTTAATTCCTACCGATTCAACTACTTGGTCTTTTTCAATAAGACAAACCAAAATAGTAGTTATACGTCTGTTACTTTCTTCTTTATTTGATCTGATGAAAATATCAAGAAAGTGATGAATATTGCAGAGGAAAAATGCAATAGGTCTTGAGATGGAGAGAAGGGAGTGCATCTTCTTTTGAATGGGGAAAGAGCAAGGGCTGCCTCTGATAAAAAGCATGTGGTGATACCAAATTCTTTGTGGTCCAGTTTTATTCGTTGAAAGTGTGCCCTGGGCAAACGACTAGATGTATAAATGAATGGAAAGAGCTGGCCACTTGACTGATATCACCCCAAACTGAGAAAAAAATAAGAAAAACCATGGTTTCTCCTCTTGTTGAACATTCCAGCCTTGATGTGGATGACTGGACTGCTCTGGTTCTCATAGTATGCCATGCTTTGCCAACCATAGCAGTGGCTGGAGGGAGGGGACATGCTTCAGACAACCTGGGCAGTTTTACTTGCAAGGCAGTGGCATACTTAGGCAACTATGGCAATGAACAATTCTAAAAGCAATCAAGAGCAGTAGGAAAGTTCACAGAAGTCTGCCATTCGGAGAACTAGCTTTCCAGAGTGCAGTGGATTCACTAGGCCTGGCAACAGGTAATGACAGTGACTGGCACTAAGGAGGAGTGATTCGTGAAACCTGTGTGTGTTCCTAGAGTTTCCACATATTACTATGAGGAGTGAATCTGAGAGAAAGAACAGATTTCACATTCGAATGATGGTATATTATCACAGAATCACTTAATTTAATAGCTTATAATGTGTTATCTTCTTTAGCACCTCAAAAGTCAAATGGGGAATGGGTTGAATTGATTGTGTTACCAAGTGATTGCAGTTTGTAAACCAGTTTTGAATGTGTCTTGCTATCTTGTCTCTTCTCTCTGTGCAAGACAATTTTAAACAGGACCTTAGGAACTCATCAACAACGTATTTGAGTCATGTTATGTTTTTACTAGAATGTGCTAGACTGATTGGTAGATATCTGGACTTTGCAAGATTATATGCATATGCACATACTATATATGTGTGTATATATATATATTCATAATATATCTGTAGCAGAATAATATTTTGAGAGATTAGCCAATATGATTTATTTTTTCTATTTTGACAGCTTCTAGGGCATTCTTTGTGTTGTTCACTCATGAAAATGTTAACACATCAGAAAGAAGATAAAACAGAAACATCAATCCCTGACTTTTGAAATTCAAAAGCCTAGATCTGAGGAGGGTAAGAATAACTTAAAAGTTTGAATGACAGATTTACATTGTGGCAAGGAGAACAACTTTCCACTCAAAACTCCCTACCTCCAGATGCAAGACAAAGTTATTTTGGTCTGGAAGGACAGATGAAAAAAGAGAATCAGGGGAGAAGAAAGAAACGAGTTCACAGCATGGGTGCTAGAGAAAGCAGGGTCCTACTTCTGCAGCAAAGTCCAGAGGAAATGAAGATGACTAAACACAGGATATGCGCTGGAGGGTGAGAGAAGGCATGGGGGATTCTTAGTACAAAGGAAAATAGTGTATTCTTTCCCAGTAAAGCACTGGAGGCAGGAAGATGCAGCGCAAAACATTTCTTCTACTTTTAAGAGCAGTACAAAATTAGTAAATGGTCAGAGATAGCAGCATAAAGTTTCTCACAGCCACAGTATGTCACAGAAAGGAGGTAGGACCTGTAGTCTCACAAAGAGCCATGGAGTTAACTGAGGGACAGCCAGTCTAAATCAGGCCCTCAGTCCTGAAGCATGCCAGGAATGGAATGCTTCCACCAACCACGTGAGCTTGGAAACAGGCTCTTTCCCAGATGAGCCTCAAATCAGTCTACTGCCCTAAAATGAGGGACCACTTAAAAATGGATTTCAAGGACCAAAAATCAGAGGAAAAAAAGGACATCTTGGTTCATTCTAGAGTAGCTTGATGGTTATTAAGAATTGCTGTGAAATAAGAAAGTACCCCAAAACTTGAAAGCAGCTCCAGGGAAAATGGGGTAGAACTCTGAATTGATGAAAATAGTTTTAACTACCCTGTGAAACAGTAGGAATTTCATAGTAGGAATTTATTTTTAGTTATAAGAAAATGATATTTTCTGCACACCAGCATTTTTTATTTCATACTAGGTGTCAAGTTTCCCAAGATAAGGATCTGTCCACGATGCCTAAAATGCTTATTACAACCCATTATCGGCGTCACGGACTATTTAAAGTCCAAGAGTAGTCTTAGGACTCAGTCATCTTGAGGATATAGCTGTGATCTTGTGAGACATTTAATGTGCTGGACTTTCATATATAAATTCTGACTTCAAAAATAATTCCAGTGCATTATGATGAGGCTGAGTTTAAAAGACAACCTTAGAATTCCTTAAATGTCTTAAATAAGAGTCAGTAAAGCCTTTGGTGCTTGTTAATAGAATACTTTTAAATAGAGGGGCCTTATATTGGATTCTAAATTTCTAACAACCACATTTTAAATATAAAAGCTATTC
>NW_007750287.1:9604-10149 GCF_000696425.1 Galeopterus variegatus | reverse complement strand
AAAAGCAGACTTTCTATTACTAGAAAAGAAAAGGGAAATGGACAATAAGGGATAACTTGCCCTTTCTGTTAGTATTTTTAAGAGTAAACAATTTAAATACTAGAAACAAAATATAAAGCCTCCAAACTGTGGGGTAGGTGGCGGAAGAGGGGGACCAAGAAAAAAGAGCATTCAAAAAAATTAGATCAATTCAATAGAAGATAGAGAAAGGGGGAGGGGTAAAGAAAAATTTTGATAAGCAGAAAACACAAAGTAGGAGGGCAGAAATAATTCAAATATATAAATACCTATAATAATTATGGATGAGTAAACTTACTGATTAAAAGACAGAGACTCTTCCAAGTTATTGGCTCATTTCATCTAAGTCGTAAAATTCACGGGAATAAAGTTGTTCATAGCATTCCTTTATTATCCTTTTAATATTCATGGGATCAGCACTAATGGTCCCTCTTTCACATCTTATGTTAGTAATTTGTGTTTTCTCTCTCTTTTTCTTAGTGAGTCTGCCTAGAAGTTTATCAATGTTATTAATCTTTTCAAAGAAT
>NW_007750287.1:8368-8811 GCF_000696425.1 Galeopterus variegatus | reverse complement strand
CTAAGGTGGAAGCTTAGATTGTTTATTTCAAATCTTTCTTCTTTTCTAGTATACGTATTCAATGCTATAAATTTCCCTCTAAGCACTGCTTTCACTACATCCTATACATGGGTACTTAAGAAACTTCAAGGAAAGATTCATATTGTCTTTTAATTCTATTTTTCCAGAAACTTCTTGAAGTATTCTCATGATTTTGATAAGCTGTATTTTCATTTTCATTTAATTTAAATATTTTTTAGTTTCTCTGAGACATCTTTCATTGACCCATGTGTTATTCATAGATGTGTTGTTTAATCTCCAAGTATTTGGGGGTTTTCTAGTTGTCTTTCTGTATTAATTTTTACTTTAATTCCATGGTAGTCTGAGAGAATACTTTGTATGCTTTCTATTCTTTCAAATTTGTTAAGATGTGTTTTTATGGCTTAGAATTTGTTCTGTCTTGG
>NW_007750287.1:5842-6923 GCF_000696425.1 Galeopterus variegatus | reverse complement strand
AAGGAGAAATTGATAAATATACAGCCATAGTGGGAGATTTTAATACACTCTTCTCAGAAAGAGCAAGTAGACAAGACAATTATAAGAATGTGTAAATTTGAACATTATAATTAAAAAGTTTAATCTGATCAATATGTACTTTACAAATAAAGAATATGTTTTTATTCTTCAAAAAGACATAAATCGGTTATAAAAATATGGCCATGTACTAGTATTTGTTTTTCCTGCTCAAGGAGAACTAGACTCCAGAATACTGGTTCCATGATTCCACAACATCTACTCCAGAACAGGACCAGGTAGTATCATTCCAGAAGCACAAGTGCAGAGGTAGGCCAAATTCAAACATCCAAGGCTGCTCACACATAGATCATTTGACGGGAACGCATACTCATAAATGAATCTTCACAAAGGAAGTACCAACCTCCTCTGAAAGAATCAATATCATTTAGAACATGTTCTCTGATAATGCAATTAAACAAGAAACACTTTTTAAATTTAAGCAAAAATATTAAAATGGACACACACAAATCACACACTTTTTTCTCACCATCCTTCAAGTCACTTTCATCCACAGAACATTCATTTTAACAACATAAATATCCATTCCTGAGTCAGAATCACATACCTCCATATTCTTATTTTGCTTATGACTTTTTCCTTTTTCTAGCTCCTGCCTGCTCAGCCAGGAAACTGCCAGAGGGGCAAAGGATGGCTGACTTTTCTTCCACACCTTGCTTGCCTCTGTCTCTGCATCCTTCCCAGGTTGCCTCTGGGCCTGCAGAGATGAAGGTTGGATGGAGGGGATTGGTAGCAGGGAAGATGAGGGATCAGAAACATCCTCTTGCCTGTGGAGACATAACATAGAGATGGTACCCTAGGGCATGGCAGATGCCCTGCTAACTACTTCTCCCTCAAGGAGCTCCCATAAGGGTTCCTCAGGCATGGTCCAAGTGCTGTCCTTGGATTGCAACTACCTTAGCAAGGAGACTGAGGCTCACAGCAGGTAAGAAATGGGCTCTTCTCAGCTAGACATTATAATTCCTCCTTCCTGGGCAACCGGAGGTCCTCCCGTATCAGACTC
>NW_007750287.1:3694-4368 GCF_000696425.1 Galeopterus variegatus | reverse complement strand
GAAGAGCCGGCCGCTTCAGCTTTCCTCAAATCGAAGCTCGTACTTTTTAGCAGTTGGTTAGCATTGGGAATTTACAAACTGCTTCTTATTTTTTCTCCTTTCATACTCATGGTGACCCCTGTGAGTTTGTGTTATTATCCCAATTTCTTTCTTCAGAGTAGTATATGGAAACTGAGAGAAGCAAAGTTCCTGTTTAAGGTTGCTCAGCCGTTTTATAGCACAGAGCAACTTGAATTCCTCCCCTCTCTCCAGTAGACCACACTCTAGCCTGTTTACATGTGGACCCACACAGGTTTAGCTGCTTCTTACTGAAAGGTTGAGATAAAGTGAAATTTCAAAAGGCAACATTTCAAAAAAGCAGGATGAATACTCCTGCTAGTCAGCTCCGTAGTCCAAATTAAGAAGTTCCATTAGGTAATCGCACATGTATTTGGAACTGTATATGGCGGAGTCTCTTAGATATATGGTTTTCTAGGAATGCATTTGTCATATTTACTGCTCTAGCTTGTTTCTGAGATTGGAGATAAGTCTCTCAAGATATTGGTCTAATAAGGAAGAAGCACTAAGCAAAAGGCTCCAGATACAGAGTGGCTCCAAGTTGGGTTAGACAAAAGTTGTGGTTAGTTAGTGATTTATCACATGTTTAATTTTCAAAACAAATTAAGATATTTTCC
>NW_007750287.1:0-579 GCF_000696425.1 Galeopterus variegatus | reverse complement strand
TGTGAACTGCTCTTAAAAAATTAAGTCTTTTTTTGAAAATGCACACGTGCACACACACACAGAGAGATATACAATATACACAAATAAAATAAAATAAGTTAGGGATTAGTTTGATCCCAGAGGCATTCAGGGAGCTGGTTCAGGCCTGAAGCACATGAGCTGGAAGCGATTGCTTGAACTGCTCAGGAAAGGGAGCATCACAGGAACAGCACTGAGCTGAAGAGAGAAAACTGGGGCTACACCAAGGTCTAGGAGCCTCTGTCTCTGGGCTCAGTTGTCTCATCTGAAAATTGCAGGTACCATGCAAATCTGAAAGCACAGTAATTAATCAACCATTTCAAAAGTTTAGATTTATGACTTTATGGTATTCTATGAAATCTCCTATAATGAACTGAAGGAGAGAAAGGGGAATGTGTCTGATCTTGCACGAGGCAGTGGCATAGCAGGGAACAGCACAGAGTTTGGGGAGTGCTGCCCGGGTATTCATCTTGGCTCAGCCGAACACTGGTCGTGTGACGGGTTGGTGCCTCCTCTGTGCCTTAGCTTTGCCCTTAAAGCCACAGAGGGTTGTTGTCAAGA
>NW_007750286.1:9018-10150 GCF_000696425.1 Galeopterus variegatus | reverse complement strand
TAAAAAGAAATTTGACCAGCAGCCAAATTCAGTTCTGTTTGCCTTGTGGCAGCAATTGCACACTGAACAGCATTTTACTAAATGTCCAGAAAGAGGTAGCAAGATATGCTCAGTGGATTTAAAATACTTTTTGATTGCTCCTGAGGCAGTGGATGAACTGTTCCATTCTCATTAGGGAGTATGTCGAGGTGCTCATCTTTGGGGGGCAGGTGAGGACCAGAAGCCTCATGCTGTGTAGGCAACGAGTTGATGCGCTGGCTAAGGGAAGGTGACTGGAGAGAGCTCCAGGAGCTGATGTACCTGGGTGGCTACATTGGGGAATGCGGCATGCTGGCTGTGGGACCAGGTCTTCGATGGCTTGCCTGGTGGCACAAAAACCTGAGAAAAAATGCCCCTGATGGGCAGATGTGCTCCTGATGAGTAGATGGGTGCTCTGATGGGCAGAAAACTCGTGTGAGAGTGCCCCTGACATGGTGGCAGGTGGATCTTGTGGAACCACTTCCAAAGTCGGAGGGTTACTGATCTTCTGTTTGTACAACCTGTGGGGCCCCCAAACTGGCAAGATACCTATTCCTGCAGCCATCGTTTCTCACAATGGCAAACTGGTATGTATCTTACCAGAGGGGTGAGAGCTTCCCCTCTTGATACCTACCAATAACCCTTCTGTCTTTTTGCCCATAGTGTTTTGTCTGCAGGCACCACACCAGAGTCGACTGGGTACATACATACATTGGTGTGATTGTCTACTGAATATGTGCCGAACTTCACATCAGTATGACTACAAGATTCCCATGGAAAATCACAAAAATGATAACCACTAACCAGACATGTACGACTAAAGGAGAGAACTACAGGACAACCCTTAAGCCATATCGAACAAACAATAGCTTGTATTAAAAAAGGTGACTTATCCTCACTAAGGGAACATGGTGGATGTTTTCTTTAACACGTAGCTTGTATGGTGAAGAATCCTGAAGTGGTGGATTATGGGGAAAATAGGATAATTTAGTAAGGATCCCTCGACATTTCTTGTAAACAAGTTGTGTGTGGGTGTATTTAGTGTGCATGTGTACCAAGTCTCTTTTTAGTTAATTGCTATTGTGTATTCTTCAGTTTGTGAAGTAGAGCTGGT
>NW_007750286.1:6681-7107 GCF_000696425.1 Galeopterus variegatus | reverse complement strand
GATAAATTTCAGTGGCTTCTGGGGCACAGGTTTGTCTCTAATGTTCTTGTACCTGACCCTTGGGTGATTAGGGCAAGAGGATAGCAGCCAGGAGTGTGAGAGACTGTTAAGGGAGGTAGTTTGTGGTGTGGACTCTGGATTGCTTGAAGTGCGTCTGCTGTGGTATGAACGTGTCTGCAAAAGTTTATGTGTTGGCAATACAGTCCTCAGTGCATCAGTGTTAGGAGGCTAGTAAGTGTGGCCTAATAAGTGGTGATTGGTTCATGAGGGAGAAGCCTGTATGAAAACATTAATGACATTTTCATGAGAGGGGATTAGTTATCATTAGAGTGAGTTTTAGGGAAGTGAATTTGGACCTTGTCACCCCTCTCTGTCTCCTGCACTTGCTGATTCTTCCACCAAATTCAGATGAAGACCCTTGTCAGG
>NW_007750286.1:0-1287 GCF_000696425.1 Galeopterus variegatus | reverse complement strand
TTCTGATAACAGCTTCAATCTTTTATTTTTATTGGTCTATTCAGATTTTCTATACCTTCTTGGTTCTTTTATGGTAGTTTGTATGTGGCCAGAAATTTTTCCACTTCCTCCAGATTTTCCAAGTTGTTGGCACATAGTTGTCTAGAGTAGTCTCTAATGATACCTTGTATTTCTGAGGTACCAGTTGTAATATCACCTTTTTGATTTCTAATTTTTGTTATTTGGGTCTTCTTTCTTCGTTTCTTAGTTAGCCTTGCTAAAGGTTTGTCAATTTAATCTATTTTTTCAAAAACCAATTTTTTGTTTCATTGGACATTTGAACTGTTTCTGGGGTTTCTATTTCATTTAGTTTTGCTCTGATCTTAATTATTTCTTTCCATCTACTAACTCTGGGTTTGGATTTTTTTTTTTTTTTGTTTTGCTAGATCTTTAAGGTGAAGATTTAAGTTGTTTATTTGCCATCTTTCCATTCTTCTGAAGTAAACATTTAATGTGATAAATTTACCTGTTAGTACTGCTGTTGCAGTGTCCCATGGGTTTTGGCATGAGTGTCATTATTTTCATTGGTTTCAAGAAATTTATTGATTTCATGTTTAATTTCTTCTTGAACCCATATGCCATTAAATAGAATGTTCTTTAATTTCCATGTTTTTGTATAGTTTCCAGAGTTTCATTTTTTATTGATTTTTAATTTTAATCCATTGTGCTCTGTAAAAATATATGGAATAATTCCAATCGTTTTGAATTTGTTGAGACTTGCTTTGTGCCGTAACATGTGTCCTGTTCTAGAAAATGTTCCATGTGCTGATGAAAAGAATGAATATTCTGACATTGTTGGATGGAATGTTCTGTAGATATCTGCCAAGTACAATTGGTCTGAACTGTTGTTGAGATCTTGTCCTTCTCTATTGATTTTTTGCCTAGATGATGTGTCCAATGTTGAGTGCAGTGTTCAGGTCCCATGCTATTACAGAGTTAGTGTGTATCTCATTCCTTAGATCTAATAGTGTTTGCTTTATAAATCTGGCTGCTCCACTATTGGGTGCACATATATTTATGTTTGTTATGGCTTCTTGATGGATAGATCCTTTTATCACTACATAGTGGCCTTCTGTATATCCTTTTATGGTATTTGCTTTAAAGTCTATTTTTATTTTTATTTTTTTACAGTTTACATAAAGGATATTTTCTTTTTTTTTATTTTATTTTTTTATTTTATTTTATTTTTTTTTTATTGGGTTGCTTGTTTTTTTCTTGTAAAGATGTTTGAGTTCTTTATATATTCTG
>NW_007750285.1:7991-10150 GCF_000696425.1 Galeopterus variegatus | reverse complement strand
TGTACCCCCCAAAATATGTATAATCAATTATGTTTCAATAAAGAAAATAAGTTTAAAAAAATTTTTACGTAAATAATACTTGGGAAATGCTAAGAGGCATAGGAGATAAATCTTTTAACCTTCATTAAGTAAACTATTGTTTGTTAGGAATTTTGGTTAATACTCAGTCCAAAATATAACTGATTATTTAAAATAAATGACTAACCGCAAAAAGAATGTTTGTTCAATCTTATCTCATTATTTCACTTTACACAACTACAAACCATTTTCCGTTAACTGATTTGGGGTTTTTAGCTTGTGTTTTTTTTCTTTTTTCTTTTTTCTTTTTATGGCAAGTTACATTTCACATATGTGTCTCAGTTCCCTTCCAGGATAGTAGAAAAGGTTGAACTCTCTGCATGCCCTTAAATGCAGTCATTTTCTCCCAAATTACAATTTCTTCCTCTGTTAACAAATGGAATTTGAATTGTCAGTAAGTGGATTTTAAGCTGTTACAAGGTAACATGACTGACTGTTCCTGTGTTAGCAAGAAAACCACAGACTGCCAGCTCTTTCCTGTGTAGATGAGAAACAGAGTTGCTCTCTAAAGCAGACCCTTCCTCAAGTAACCACATTTCCTGCCCTTACACCCAGGTGTGATAGACCCTTACTCAAGAAGCTTCTTTACCTAGGTTTAACCCACAGCCACTGACCCATTTAAATGAAACATGTTTTTTGTGAAAAATTTTATGCTCTGCTATAACCTGCATATTTAAGCTTCTATAAACCAGGTTGCTTGCTCTTGCAGAACATCCAGTAGGCCAATCAGGGTGCAGTTTATGCCTATAAGAACCTTTCCCTAATGAGGCTGGGGGCTGCACTCTATCCAGACTGCCTGGGGAGACAGCCACCGGCCGCCAGGAGAAACAAACCTTCCACAACTTCCAAGTTGGGAACTGCGCCCCACAACAAAACTTTCTTCTGGCCAAGGAAGTTTTCTCAAAAAACAGTTCCAGGAAGTCCAATATTTAAAAGAAAGAACATGTAGCTGGTCTGATTGAACGTGGTGTGCCACCTGGAGACCCTTTCCTCACTATGTGATGCTGCACAGACTCCTAAGATCCCGTAGAACACTGAAAACCACTGATTTATGACTTCCATTATCCCTCCCAGTTCCAAAGATTTTGAATGTATAATTCTATTACATTTTTCTGCCCTTCTCACACTTCCTACTCTTAACAAGATGCATAGATAGCCCTTACCAACCTAATTATTCATTTATCAGTTGTGTTTATCTTCTCTTTTTATTTTTTAGAAAACATGTTTAGAGCAGTGTATTAGTCTGTTTCTGTTATTTATAACAAAATACACATAACTGGGTGATTTATAAAGAAAACAGAAGGCATCGTTTACAATGTTGAAGGCTGGGAAGTCCACAGTTCAGAGAACACATCTGGTGAGGGTCTTGGTAGTGGCAACAGCCACAGAAGAGTATAACATTGTGAAAATGGTGGAGCAGAGAGAGCAAGAGAGACAGACAAACTGGCTCTCCTCTTCTTTTAAAGCCCTCAGAACCACGCCCCATGGGGAAAATAGGATAATTTAGTCAGGCTCCTTCCATCAGGTCCTGGTGGGGGTCAAGCAGCACATGCTTAATTCTTTGTAAAAAATTGTGTGGGTGGAGTTAGTGCGCATGTGCACCCATGTATCTTTCTAGGTAATTGCTATTGTGTGTTCTTCAGTTTACTAAGCAGAGATGGCAGGCAGAGCTCACAGGCAGAGCTCATATCTAAAGATAAATGCTAAATGCCTGGAGCCAATTTAGCCATAGATGGAGCAGCCAAAGCAGCCAGGGTGCTGGTGCTGGAAGCAGCTTCCCAGGGTGGCCCTGGACAGTGAGCCCATGCAGGGTACCTCAGGCCTGTTCCCCAAGACCATTCTGTCTCCCTAGGTCTCTGGGACTAAAATGGAAGGGTTGGCCCCAGAGGCTTCTGCAATGCCTTCAGGGCCTTTTCCCCCTTCTCCTAATAAACCCTTTCTTTTGTACTAATCTTCTCAGCCCCTCCTCATTTTTCTTCTGAAAATGCTCTCTGCTTCTCTACCACATGGCCAGGCTGCAAATTTCCAAATCTTTATGCTCTGTTTCCCTTTTAAATTCTGTTTTTATGTCATGCCTTTGC
>NW_007750285.1:5657-6450 GCF_000696425.1 Galeopterus variegatus | reverse complement strand
ATTCCTGAAAATCCACTTGTAAATTTGAGAGGTATCCACAAATGGTGTTGAGATGCAAGACTTTATTTGATCCTCACAGTAATGTTGGGCTGATCAGGGACCATTGTCCCATTGCTCAAATAAGGAAAGGGAGTCCTAGAGAGATATAAAGTGTGTGGTCCCACATGATGGTGGAATTGAGCCTTGAAGCTCATTTTCTGGTACCTAGACACCTAAACTAACTTTTTCTATTAAGCCACACTGACATCTAGGGGGAAAAGAAAAGTTTATATTCCCTCTTATTGCTCCAGTCTAAATGCATAGAAGGGCAGATTGTTTGAGTCAAATATCCAAATTAGAGAATATCTGAAGATAAATGATTTTATTAATTTTTGCATGCTTTCAGAGAAGTAGTACATTAGCATTAGCAGGAAGTATAAATGGTAGTTCAGAATACAGGCTAGGAAGCCAGACGGCCTGGGCTCCAGGCACCACTCTGCCATTGGGTAGCTGCATCACCTNTGTTTAGAAGAGTGTTTAGCCTATAGTAAATGCTAAATAAATGTTTAATTTTTGTCCCACTATTCATAAACTACTTACAGAGCAAAACAAGAAAGCTGAACCCTTCTCACCCCACAGGCCCACTGCCTCTCCACCCTACACCCCTCTCCACAGGTAATCTCACTCGACTCTTATGTATATGCTTCCACTACTCTTTCCATATATTCTCATACATATATAAGTATGCATAAAAACATCTTTTATTTATGAAAACAGTATTATATCATACATATTATTCAGTAATGTGCTTTTT
>NW_007750285.1:0-560 GCF_000696425.1 Galeopterus variegatus | reverse complement strand
AGAAAGGAAGGAAGAAAGGAAGGAAGGAAGGGAGGGAGGGAGGGAGGGAGGGAGGGAGGAAAGGAGGTAAAAGGGAGAGAAGAATGAAATTGCCTGTATAAAATGTCTTTAGAACTGGCCCCATTCCTGATTCCACAAAAACAGTAATACTATAATGTCAAATTTGTAATCATAAAGGGACACTCACCTTCAAAAACAGAGGAGAATAGAGAATTGAGCTATTTATTATCTTTTATAGAACAGAACAAAAGTTGCCTTCAAACAAGGTATTTTTCAGATGTAATTTGTCATTTAGAGCTAAAGTCCAATTAATCACGTTCCTAGTAATGAGACCTGAATTTTCACTACAAGAGTAAAATTAAAGATCATTATAGATAATTACACAAAGAAGAAAATCAAACCGTAGTGGGTTACCTCTTTCCTTTCCAATAAATGAATGAACAAATACATACATAAATAAATAAATTTCTTTTGTACCACTTAGGGAATCTAGTTTGTTGGAAGTCAGTATTTCAGGTAAGAGTGTTACCAATTTACCTTTGTTAAGTGGTGGCAAACAT
>NW_007750284.1:8129-10153 GCF_000696425.1 Galeopterus variegatus | reverse complement strand
TTTTAGAAAATCGTTCCTTTGAAGAGCACTGTGGGGAGAAAGTAGGCCTGTTAGAGGGAGTTCTCTGCTGCCTTCAGGATCGGAGAGATGTGCCTCTCTGTTTGACGGCAAGACTCTGAATTAGCACAAATATATTCTGGCCATAAAAATGCCTGTGCTGAATGAATAAGGAATAAAGTAGCATAGGATTTATGCAGGGAGGCTGGGGGATGCTCCTTCAACAGAAATGACTGCTGTCAAAGCCTGGTTTCATGTCTCTCACACACAGAAGTCAAGCCCTAGCGGCAGGTGAGTAAATGACCTAGTCCTATTAGGAGCTTGTTAGCTGTCCGCAGCACCTTTTATCTGCAGTCTTTGAAAATATTCACTTTTGTGCAACAACCACAACAAAATCAATTTTCTTCCACTNTGCCAACAGATCGGAGACTTTTGAAAACTGATATTTATAAAATATCACCCCTCTTTTTTTCGCCCCCACTCTAGATCAGAAGTCACATCATTGAAGCAGCTGGAGAGGTTTATGGGATTATTAGTGGAGGTTATCACTGTGGAACTGGCCTTTGGAAAGGCCACGTAAGTGCCACATTGGCCACATGCTAAATGTGGCCCTTGATCTAAGTCCATACATCCTGGGTCAAATGCACTTGCTGACATTCACAGAAACAAAGAATTGCCATTCGCATCAAGCAAAGCTGTCACCCTTCATCTCCACTGTCATGGGTCTGTCCCTATGACAACCACAATCCTTATTGCTACCTGCTTACAAACCAAGCTAATCAAACTTTTTTTTTTTAAAGACTTTGTTTTTTAGAGCAGTTTTAGGTTCATAGCAAAATTGAGAGGAAGGTACAGAGATTTTCCAAATACCCTCTGTCCCCCCCAACAGAGTCTCCCCTGNCTGGCATGAATCCACTGCTTGTGTTAGTTGGGGGGCTGCTGGTGATTATTTCTAGAACAATGTAGGGGGTCTTCAAGGCCAGATTTCTCTCCTTCACTGCTTAGGCAATGTGGTAACATCCTGCTGGGTCCTTTTGTATTTCCATAAAAAGAAAGCTCTCTCTCATTTCCTTAAATGATGGGACAGAGTTTTCACAATCAACTGCATTTAGACTTTGAAATGCAATTAAAATGAAACTATAATGTAAATTGGATTAGGTGAAGATGGTTCCAAAATCTCTCTGACTCATCTAATCCACCAAAATGGGAACTGATCCCAAATTGTAGCATCCTTAATGTCTTATAGTTGCCCACTCCCTGCCCAACGGGTAGGCATGTGGCTCCTGTTCCTTAAAGGAGAACACTCCACTGGTAGTGCTGGTCGGTTAGATGTAATCATCTCAATGGTTGATCTGAATCGCAATACTGTTAATGAGATGGACTATGTGGCAATTAGCTATTAAAAAGTAATTAAAGACTCAAATTAATCTAAAAAGTTAATTCTGTGACCATCTATGGAACCAGTATCAAATAATAAAAAACCCGATTGAGAGCAGCGTTTCAAAGAAACCTCAGTGACCTGATGTCATTTGAGTTCTGGCATCCACTGCCCTTGATTTGGAAAAGATGATAAGAAAAAGAAAAGGAAAACTCCATCTTACTATGACACCCTTGTTCGATTTTAGAAAATCGTTCCTTTGAAGAGCACTGTGGGGAGAAAGTAGGCCTGTTAGAGGGAGTGCTCTGCTGCCTTCAGGATCGGAGAGATGTGACTCTCTGTTTGAAGGCAAGACTCTGAATTAGCACAAATATATTCTGGCCATAAAAATGCCTGTGCTGAATGAATAAGGAATAAAGTAGCATAGGATTTATGCAGGGAGGCTGGGGGATGCTCCTTCAACAGAAATGACTGCTGTCAAAGCCTGGTTTCATGTCTCTAACACACAGAAGTCAAGCCCTAGCGGCAGGTGAGTAAATGACCTAGTCCTATTAGGAGCTTGTTAGCTGTCCGCAGCACCTTTTATCCGCAGTCTTTGAAAATATTCACTTTTGTGCAACAACCACAACAAAATCAATTTTCTTCCACT
>NW_007750284.1:0-6568 GCF_000696425.1 Galeopterus variegatus | reverse complement strand
TGTTTCCTTACCTCTTGCCTGGACTTGACCACACTGTAGTTATATCGTTCGCTTGCATTTCTGCCTTCCCCACTCCTTCGAGGTCTCCCCCACCCCCTCCTGTTTTATCTCCTCAGTATCTAGCCCAGGATAGGGTACATAACAGGCCCCCAGTGCATTTCTGATTACATGTTACAATTTTTACATAATAAGGACTGGAGTTGCTCCATGGGCACATGTAACTTATTTGACTTCAGCTTTGTGCACTGTAGATAGGAAAGAGCAGGAAAGAAGAGCTCGAGGGAGAGTCGCCCAGAGAGAGACAGCAGGGGACCAAGAGATGGACCAAGGAAGACAGAAGACCTTTCCTTTTCCACCTTGTCCTTTGCCCCTTTCAAATTAGACACCTTGGCCTTCGCTGCCCCAGGGAAACAAAAGACATTAATTCCTGGCTTTTGAACTTCCAAAGGCTCAGGTCCGGACAATTTAAGGGCCTTTTAAGGGCCTTTCAAGGATAATTTTGACACCTTGCAATTTTTGCTTGATGATGCTGACTCTAGAAAGTGACCTTTTACCTTCGTCTGGANACCTTGCAATTTTTGCTTGATGATGCTGACTCTAGAAAGTGACCTTTTACCTTCGTCTGGACCTCCACTTGAGATGTGTCTCCCCTCTGTCCTTCCTTATATAATCTGTTGCTGTTGAACGTTTCTCAGGGAGGACCTATTTATTTTTGACAAATTTGGTTGCTTTCAAAGCTTCCTCCTTGAAATTAATATTCTTTAACAGTAATGGAATAAATTTGACTGTTTCCACAGAAGTGGTTTTTCTCCTCCTAATGTAACTTAATAGTGTCTGAACATCTCATTTTCCAAATGAGAATTAAATAACTGAATAATTGACTTAGGTTTATTTTTCAAAGGAGGTTTTTTTCCTAAACCATAAAATTTTAATTGGCAAACTATATCTCTACATGTAGTTCAAGGTTCCAAGAACTACTTTAAATATGAGAGCTTTTAAAGATTTTTGCTGTAGAAAAACCAATTGAAATAGCATCATTTAACATTTACTTGCAGGTGTTACAAAAAAATAGAACATACCTGGGGCCAAAAATCTTTATATTTTAAAGGTAAATGCTATGCAGTTTAATGTTAGTTCTTCAGTGGTGAAATCAATGTCTAATTTATTATTTCATCCCCAGCATGGTATCTGATAGTTGCTCAGTAAATATTTTATCAGTCAGGTTGGGCTAACTCTTGCTACAGTAACAAAAGACCTCATCATCTTGGTGAATTAGACTAGCAAAGATCCATTTCTATCTAATGTTGCAGATGTGTTACAAGTCAGTTTCAACTCTGCTCCAGGTCTTCTTCATTTCAGGATCCAGGCTAAAGAAGCAGCTCCTTTCTAGGATATGCTGGTCTCATGGCAAGGGGCAAAGCTGACAGAACCATAGCATGGTCTTTTCTAAGTGGCAAGTCCCATAGTAACTTCCACTCACATTTATAGGTTGAAGCAAGTCCCATAGTCAAGCCTGATGTCAACAGGATGAGCTCCCTAGGGAAGGGCCAGTCAAGGAAAAGAAGTAAATATTTGTGAACAATAATACAATTGTTTACTGTATCAGTTGAGTGGACAAGCTTCTTTTGTAGCAATGAACTTCATTCTTCCCTACTCCTACCCGCCTCTACCCCCAGAATCCTTCTTGTTTTCCAAACATAAACTAATTATGATGACTACTGTATTAGTTTCCTAGGGCTACCATAACAAAATACCACAATGTAATGGTTTGAACAGTAGATGTCTATTGTCTCTTAGCTTTGGAGGCTAGAAGTTTGAGATCAAGGTGTTGGCAAGAATGATTCCTTCTGAGACTCTGAGGTAAAATCTGTCCCATGCCTGTCTCCTATCTCCTGATGGTTACTGGTGATGCTCAACATTCTGTGACATGTGGATGCGTGGTTCCAATCTCCACTTTCAAATTCACATAGCGTTCTCCCGACTCTGAGGTAAAATCTGTCCCATGCCTGTCTCCTATCTCCTGATGGTTACTGGTGATGCTTGGTGTTCTGTGACATGTGGATGCGTGGTTCCAATCTCCACTTTCAAATTCACATAGCGTTCTCCGTGTGTACGTGTCTGTGTCCAAATTTCCCCTTTTAAAACGACAGCAGTCATATTGTACTGGAGGCCCAACCTACTCCAGTATGACTTCATTTTAACAAATTACATCTGTAACAATCCTATTTCCAAAGAAGGCCACATTTTGAGGTGCCAGGGGTTAGAACTTCAACATGTAAAATTTGGGGAATGTAATTCAATCCATAGCAGCCACATACCATGTTTGTTTGAAACTCTCCTGGTTTTGCCTGCAGTTCTGGTGACATTATTACTAGAGATTCTTCTTTACTCTCAAACCTCTTTACTCTCAAAATTGTTACAGATTGGACGACCAATTAAATGGCTGCCTTCAAAAGAAAACATGGCCGTTATAAAGAATTGGAATATTTTGGGGTATGGCCTTGACTACCATCACCTGTGTACAACATGTGATGATCCAATCAATGTTATTAGCATATTCATTATTACAAATGGAATTAATTGTGCTTCAATAAAAAATATTTTTTAAAAAATGAATTGGAATAAATATGGAAACATTTAAAGCAGAAAATTTTAAAGGAATCATTTTAAGTACCAGTCCATTTGAAATCCTACTGTTAACATTTTGGTGTATACACATAATTTTTTAATAAAACTGGAACAATTCTGTAATTATTTTGTAACCTATATTTTTCCTTAATAATATTTTTGTACATTTTCTTATATGCTTAAAAAATTCTTTGAGAACATGTTTCTTAATGACTGCATAATAGTCCATCATATCTACCCTATAATTTAATGACTTCCTTATTGTGGGTCATTTAGATGGCTTCCAAGAGAGCCATATTTCACAAAGTTGTTTCTGACATGTAACACGTCAAACAGCAATTTTAGAAAAACGTGGCAAGAACGTCCCCCAGTTCTGCGAATGTTTCTGATAGAATTTCAATCACAAATGATATTCCTCATGCACATTTACAAAGAAACTTAAGCTCTTTTTTTGTCTAGTTTTCCTTAGGAAGGACAGGATTTCCAAAAGTCAATGGCTATAGCCTGAACCCTAAATCTTCTTTTTTTGTTTGTGAAGCAAAAAACCTCTTACTGATTTACTGATTTTATTTCTAGTAGACTAGTTTGGGCTTTTATTTAAAGCTATCCTGGAAAAAAAGTGGCCGCTGCTTCAAAACATATCAACACCTTTTAGGAAATACTCCTTGGAATTTCTTGTTCAAATCCCACCTCATTTTACAAACGCTGGTTTAGAACAATCAGTTTTCAGGTTCAGGCAATGATGGGATCAGCTCACAGGTGCACTTTACAGGGGCATGTTCCCTGGTGGGGGAGCAGCTATTGTGATTTGGATGGTAATGATGGGAAAGGGGGCATGGAGAGGGCAGAAGGAGCATTCAGAAGACTTTAATTCATTAGGTATAGGGTGCAGTCTAGAAATCTTTGTTGAAGCATCTCAATTAATTCTAATGCAGTTGGATCACACATTTGTTATGGAGCAGATTGTATCACTATTGCTCCATTACATGTCAGCTCTCTCATCCCTCATAGGACTGTGAGTTTCCTACAGGGATATTTTGTGCCTTGCTCATCTTTCTAAACATCTGGAATGAAGTAGAGCTTGATTAGTGTCTGGGCAACTAAGAGCAGTAAGGTTGAGTGGTATGTGAATGGAACTGATTTCACTTTATTTCAAGTGTAATTTGCACACCTACTATGTGCTTGGCACCCTGCTGGGAATAGAAATGAATAATATATGATAACTGATAATGCAAAACTTACAGTCTAGAACAAGAGGTAAAATACTAAGGCAGTCTTTTCAGTTCAAAAATGATGTTTCAAGAGTAGAGCTACATGAAAAATACTGTAGGACCTAAAAGATGTTAACATCCTGATAGAGTTGGTAAAAAGCTTTATAATAGGAGGTTTGTGCATTAATTATTTACTGATTCATTCAGTCAATAGAAGTTTCATTTGTTCGTTAATTAATCCATTCATTCAGAGGCATTTTTTACCATCAAAATATATATCAGGCCAAGTGCTGGGCACTGAGAATACATTGGAAATGTAAAAAAATAAAATAAAATTAATAAATAAAAAGTGGGAAATATAACTTTATGAGGATTAGGAGCAGGTAATAAAGCCTGATACACATCATGTTAAGTGCTGTGATGGAAGAGTGTAGGCTATAATGGGAATGGTTAGGAGCAGGGACAGTTGTGCAGGTCGTTCACTGCACAAAGCACTTGGGAAGAGGAGGTTGAAATTTGGCCCAAACTTCCCTCATCATGTGTCCTGTGTTGAAAATTCGTCATACAGAAAGGAGAACTTTTTTTTTTTTTTCTAATTCATAAGAGGTGCTAGATGGGATAGAAGCAGGTCTGTAAGGGAGAATGTCTGAAAAGGACTGAGAGAAAGCTTCTTGGAAGAAGTAATTTCTAAGCTGAGGCCTGGATCAGTTAAGACATAGGCAGAGATGTGAGTCATAGTCGTAGGTGTGAGTCAGTATGTGGGTGTGTGAGTAGATCTTGGGCAGGAGATGAAAACAATGTCAATGGAGAAAGGAACGGTTTTCCAGACATGGAGCAACAAAGATGAAGACCAGAATGGGAGGTGTGCAGAGGCGTATTTTGAAAACTAAAATAATGAGAGAGGGAGGGAGAAAAAAAGAAATGGAATGTGGAAATAGAGACAGAGACAGAGAGCCAGAGAGAGATGGAGAGGGAGAGAGAAGAAAGGAGAGAGAGTGAGAATGGGGGACAGAAAGAAGGATGAGAGAGTAGAGAGGAAAAGAAAAGGGGAGAGAGAAAGAGCAGGAATAAAAATGCAAAGGAAAGAAATAAGTGAAAAAGAGAAAAGAAGAGAGAAATGGAGAGACAGAAAGAGTCAGGTGGGGGGAGAGAGAGAGAGAGACAGAGGCAGGAGTGATTGGAGAGTGAGGGATTTCTGAGGCACATTAAGAGTCTGGCCTTTCTCCGTGGGAAGCAGAGAGTCACTCGAATGACTGGGAGAGGACAGTGACGGGGCCAGGTGTATGGTGTGGAAAGCTCTGTCTCACCGCTGGGTGGAGAATGGTTTGGAGGGGAGCAAGATTGGAGGATTTGTCACCAAGCCTTGTTTTTCATGGCTCTGCAACTGCATCTTCAGTGATGACGATTAAAGAAGGGGGTTCCAGGTGTTCCAGGTAGAGGGAGCATATATGGATGTGTGGCAGCATCCCAGGTGGAGAGCATACATGGAATTGTGGTAGCATATCCAGGCAGGACAGGGGTGGGAATCTGGGAATTGAGATGGCAGGAAGGTGGGGAACCCAGGAGATACTGGGAGGTCCAGGATCACTAAAGAGTTTAAACTTTATCCTTAGTGTCAGCCCATTGAAGGTGTTCTGTAAGAAACTGGTATGATCCAATTTGAGTATTAGTAAATTACTCTGGAAGAAATTTTGAGAATGGTTGGCTTAGAACAGGGAAGAACAGGAGATGGGAGGTCTCTCCTGTGGCCTGAAGGGGAGATAACAAAGTACAGTGGAGATAAGGACTGTGAGCTGATGCTGAGGAATTTCAGATGTAGTTAGCAAGCTTTGGTGATAGATGAATGGGGGTAAGGGAGAGAAAAAAGGTTCCAGGTGGTTCTGAGATTTTTTAAAAATTATTATTTTTTGCTTGATTCGGGCAAATCAATATGTATAAGATAGCTTGTAAGAGAAGCAGATTTATGAACTAGGGGAACTAGATAATGAGTTCCTTTGGAGATATGGTGAGTTTAAGAGGTCTGGAGGAAGTTCTGGAGATATGAAGCAAGGAGGTGGAAATTCAGGTCTGGATATCAATACAGCCCAAGTGACCAGAGTTATAGATTTGAGAGTTTTCAGGATATTGGGTTGAGTTGAAGTCATGGAAATAGGCGAGGGTGACCAGGAGAGGATGCAATGTCAGATAAGGGAACCCTAAGGAACATCAATATTTAGAGAATGACTGTTAGATGCAGGACTGGCTACACAATTTGTGTGACCCAGAGTAAAATGAAAATGGAGGGATCCTTGCTCAAAAATGATGAAAAATTTCAAGATGGCAACAGTACAGCATTAGGCGTGGTTCATACTGAAGTCTCCAACACTATTCCTTTATCACATGGACCATTCTAGCTTCCTTCCCTGGCTCGTCTCTAAACTTTAGCTCCAGCACTGAGAAACCTGACTCCCACTGTCCTTCATCTATTTACCTAATTGTTCAATTGTACATACATATATATGTAATGTTTCAGCATTGTTACCCTGTACCCTCATGGGACAGAACTTTATCAGCTGGGTACAGTGCTTACGTACAGTTTCATTTGCTTCAGTCTTAGGGACTCCACTCATTTCCAAAGTTATTTACATCAGCACTTTTCCCCACACTTTCTTCTGTGACATTGTTTCATGTATTTGTAATACAGTTAGATTCTTTTGTCATATTCTTCATTCCATCCCAGTATCCCCCAA
>NW_007750283.1:9747-10154 GCF_000696425.1 Galeopterus variegatus | reverse complement strand
ACAAGTGCTCTGATTTTTTTTTCTCATTTTTCTTTGCTAGGTATTTTATTTTAGTGTGATAATGTAGTGAAGTATGTTTTCCCAAATTAAGCTTCGTTGGTTCAAACCACCACGCTATTACTTCCTAATAATGTAACAGAGTACAAATTACTGTATCTCATTATCTTCATGTGTAGTATTGGGAAAATAACGATAAATATCCCATGGCGTTAAATAAAGACAAAATGACATAATTCATGAAAAGCATTTACTGCAGAACTTGGCACATAATATGAGCTCAATAAATGTGCTGTTTTAGTTTAACTCTAAAACTATAGAGTTTCCTAACATTCTCTTCATGATTCTTTTTTTTTTTAACTTAGTGTGTTCTGTCCAGCATTCTTAACTTTTCTCATTGCTCAGCTATC
>NW_007750283.1:2573-9624 GCF_000696425.1 Galeopterus variegatus | reverse complement strand
TTCTTATAAAGAATTAGAAATTATAACTTTTAAAATGTATAACTGAGTTTTAATTTCCATGCTCAATCTCAGTGGTAGTGATCCTTGGCAGTGAGCATTAGTGACCTGAGAATTTGACTTGTTAGAAGTGATTATTAATAGCACACTGAACACCCAAGAAGAGTTGTCCAAAAAGCATTATGTCTGTGAAATTTCTCGTATTTCATCTTGTCAAATGTAGTCTTCATCACTTTCTGGTTCAGGGATTCTAATGGCTGATATTGTAGAACACTTAATTTATGCTAGGCACTGTTCTAAGCTATTTAGTTGATTTAACTTCACTAATTTTTAAAACAATGTATTGGTACTATTATAATCTCTAATTTTTTACCTGAAGAAACGACATAGGAAGGTGAAACATCTTGTTCAAGCCTACGTGGTAGTGGTTGCTCGGGGGTGGGATTTGCGTAAGAACATCTAGCTCCAGAAAACTGCTCGTCATCATGTGACGTTTAAGGGACCATTGGGGTCTGCAATACAAAGTTCAGTCTTTTAAGAATGGCCATTAAGGGCCAGCCCGGTGGAGCCCCCTTGAAGTTACTTCCTCTTCCATTGAAAACCTCAGTGTTACACTCTCTTTGTACACCTCTAAAATTATGTCAGATTGTATTTTCTAAACATTGCCACAGCAGTAATTCCAGTCTAATTTGCTCTTCAGAAAATTACTACTATCCTATCCAGATGTGACGTTTATTTCCTCTTTCCTTGAAAGGAGATGGGCTGTTGCGGCCACTTCAATAATTAGTATGTAGCAAAAGTGATGTTACTCAACTTCCAGGGCTAGTTCATCAAAGGTAGTACAGCTTCCACCCTGCTCTCTCTGTTGAAATGATCACTCTTGGATCCAGCCGCTATGCTGTGAGAAAGCCCAGGCCACATGGAGAGGTCACATTTAGGAGTTCCAATCAAAATCCCAGGCTAACGTTTAGCCAGCAGTCATCAACTTTCAGATATGGGAGGGAGCAAGCCCACAGATAATTCCAGCCTCTGGATTTCAAGTCAGTCCACCACCTGATGATAAATAAAAGAAAGGCAGGCTAGCCCCACTGAATCTTGCCCAAATTGCAGATTTATGAGAAAAATAAATAATGCCATTGTTCGATTCCTCTAGGTTTGGGGTACTTCGCACATAAAGTTAGGTAACGAGAACAAGTGCTCTGATTTTCTTTTTTCTCATTTTTCTTTGCTAGGTATTTTATTTTAGTGTGATATTGTAGTGAAGTATGTTTTCCCAAATTGAGCTTCTTTGTTTCAAATCACCACGCTATTACTTCCTAATAATGTAAAAGAGTACAAATTACTATATCTCATTATCTTCATGTGTAGTATTGGGAAAATAATGATAAATATCCCATGGCATTAAATAAAGACAAAATGACATAATTCATGAAAAGCATTTACTGCAGAACTTGGCACATAATATGAGCTCAATAAATGTGCTGTTTTAGTTTAACTCTGAAACTATAGAGTTTCCTAACATTCTCTTCATGATTCTATTTTTTTAAGCCTACTCTGCATTTTTCTATCCCATTAACTTTTTAAAAACTCTGACGTACAATATGCTTTTATTACTCCTTTTACTTTGTCAAAATGCTATCAATCATTCTAAGCTATAAGTGGTGTCCTTTCCATGGATACGTAGCTGATCGAGCCCCATTTGTGAGGCAGAGAGGGGTCCTTACTTTCCCTTTACTCAGGAAGCATACTTGTTACCTTTCATGGATTCATTTTGTAGGCTGCATCCCAAGCTATCTGAGAACAGGAACTGTTATGTTTTCTTTTCTTCTTTCCCCAAAATGACTCTTATAAAGTTGAAATCAAATCGGTTCTTAACAACACTGCTGGTTTGAATTCAATTAGGTTCATCATTCCACGGCTATCTACAATAGAGCAAACGTTGTAAGCAATTATGCAGAATGACTGTTTATAGAAAACTGAGGAAGAACATTTTCTATTAATATGTTTTGATGTTCTACGTACATAGCATATATATATATTTAAGATACGCAAGGAAACTGATCTCAAGAAAGCTCCTAATTCAACAGGAACCAAAACTATTTCCTTAGGGATTGACAGTGAGCCACTTAACGCTAACATTTACAGAAACCAATTGCTTTAGTGTCTAGAGAAACATTCCCAAGGTAGAGAAAATATTTTGTGGCTCGACCTACTAGGAGTGGGGGTGTTTGATTATGTGCACTCCCAGGGAGTTGTATAAACCAGGTGGTACAACCAGGGATTGCTTTAGATTAAGGGCCACTACAAGAGAAATATTGACTCTATGAATTTCGTCTAAAAAAGAATTATCCTGCTGTGTATAGCCGCACAATTCAATGAATTTTAGGTATTAGCCAATCAGTTCAAGCAATTATAGCTTTCTTAATGGAGCTTAATGAGACATCTACTGAAAATATTTTTATGTAAACTAATTCACCACAGAATAGTTCTACAATTTATTTTTCTCCTTGCTGGCATGGCTTGGGGATCTGACCTTTTAAGGCAGGCTTTTATGCGTTGAGAGGTAAGGATTTAACATCACTGGCTTAAAAATACAGGAAGGGAAACACCTGAGAGCATAATTACAGAGCTTCTAAGAAGAGGGCAAGGGCATACGTTCCATGTGGGAGAACTCCAGTTGCCCCACACCTGCAAAATTTTCTGAGATTCATGTTTCTTTTTAAGCTTCTTTCTACTTTGTCCCTAATCTGAGCCATCCGCTGTGTTTCTTAGCTTGGAGTTTGTCGTGACTTAGTTTTTACCAAGACAGCTATAACTGATTATAGTTATTCTTCCTAAACTACCCTTGCCATTTTAAGAAGGCTTTATAATCCCACTGAGTTCTTTAGTATTTTGATTGCAGACACAATTGCTGGTGTTTAGACTCAAAGTGCCTTTTAATTTTTTTTTTCGTTTTAATTTTTGAGTAAGGATGAGGAATATCTATTATCATCAACAGATGTGTTTAATATAAGCACAGGGTTTTGATTGATCTTCCTGGGAAGATGTTTAAGAGAATTCTAACAATTGAAGGAAATATGGCATTTCTGCCTGGGGCTTGAAATGTTGACTCGGGCTTGTCTCAACCAAGGTAAAAAAGGATGAACTGTTTTGGTTTGAAGGTGTAGTAACTATGTTCTGTATGTGTTTGTGTACATGGCTGCATATTCTCAGAGGCGTATGCACATACCCTTGAGGTAATGGTGGAGACTTTTAAGTCCGTAAATGAATTAGATATTTTTCCTTACATATTGCCAACAAAATGATTTTAAAATATTCCTTAGCATGTTCTGGGAGATCAATATAGTGGGAACATTAAAATAAATAGTACTTCATAAATACACTCCCAATGAGCTTTCACAGTATCTGTGAGAGTCCTTGATCAACTTAGGCACTGCTCCCATTCAATATAAATATGGTCTGTGGCTGTGTCCATTTTATAGATCATTTGCACTACTCCATATCATCCGAAGAATGTTAATCAGGCTAAAAATAAGAGATAGCAGGCTAAAGAAATTCAATATAAACATGTAGGAGAGTGAACTTCCTGACCTCTCTTTGTTGAACAGAGTTAAATCTATTACGTCGAACTGGACAACACATACACAGAAAGGATTTGCCACAGAGTGATCAGATTTCAAAAAATTCTGTGACAATGTCCGGACCTGCTTGTGAATCTGAGAGATATGTTTAAATTAAGATGAAATGCTCTAGATTAGGCATTAGATAAATCTACCCATTATATTATTAATTTTAACTAGATTCTTTGCCACCTTATGTTCTTTGATCTGAGCTAAGTAATTAAGCCTATTTTACTTTCTAATTGGATTATAGTGCATGTCTTGCTAAATCCAAAGATAAGAAAATGCTCAGCTCTGAAATATATATTGCTTTGTTTTGGGTGTCCTATCTATGGAATGGTGCTCTGGGGATAAAAGTATACATTTTAAAATTTATTTGTTTGAGTAAAATAAAATCTTTCCAGGGACATTGTAAAACATGATTTCTTACATTTGTGTAGTGTGTCCTGCTGAGCCATTACATTTCAAAGCAGAAATTTTGGAATCTGGAAGGAAGAAATTTTCTACTGGAAAGAATTTGGACAATACAAGTGTGTTAAGAGCGATCCAGAGGTCTGGAAGACAAAATGTAGCCCCTTGAAGAGAGAAGGGTCCCCATGTCAAGATAAGACCAGACTTTGATGACTTATGGCTATTGAGTGAGATTTTTTAATTTGATGGTGCAGCATTATCTTGAACCATTTGTCAGACTGTTGAAAACTTTAAATTTTATGTTGAATATGACTTTTGGATTGAAAATAAGAATCATAGCTAAATGTGAGCACTTATTACATTCCAGGTAGTGTAAGAATTTTATATAAATCATCTAATTTATGTATTACATTCCAGGTAGTGTAAGCATTTTATATAAATCATCTAATTTATCCTTAACATCCACCCACTGGAATAGATATTTTAGTTAAGTACAGTTTGCAGAAAAGGAAACTGAAGCTTAAGGCGTAATGTAATTCGACCCTGCTGGTAGGTGTCCGACCTGACCCATGAACTCATGTCTCTATGATTCCAAAACTTATGTTATCAACATTACCTCTCTCTGTAGCAATTCTAATCGTGAGCTTTAGAAACCTCTTGCAGACTCCATTTTATCAGAGCCTGAAGTGCTACAACTCTTAGTGATGCTGTATATATTTGAATCATTTGTATTTTAAAAAATGATTAGTGTGACATCAGGGGACATAGCAGACTAGCCACTATATTTCTTTTTTTCATTAAACCACAGCTAACTGGAAGAATTATCTGCTTGAGCCCAATAGCATTTATTCAACGCGCTGATTGGACCAGCTTCTGAACTGGTCTCCCTACTTTTCTCTTACTCTTCTGTGGCTTATTTTCGCAGATCAGCCAGAATAATCAATTAAATGTACGTCAGGTCATGTCGCTTCGTTGCCTAAAACCTACCAGCGCTTCCCCCGATGCACAAAATATAGTTGAAAGGTTTCTCTGTAGTCTACAGGGCTCTGAGTTCATGTCGTATGTCACCTGCTCCCCCACAAGCCCTTCTGGTGTGTTCTCAAATGCTGGAATATTCTTGGTCTTAGGGACTTGTGCTTACTTATAATTCACTCTCCCCCATCTATACACACATCTTGATCTTTATCTTCATTAGGGTCTCAACCCAAACGTGGCCTCCTCTGAATGCGTTCTCTGACTATCCTATACATGGGATGAAATAACACGAATACTCCATCAACGCCACTCTCTTCACTGTCTACCTCTTAGCCCATGTGGTTTCCCCTTTACTGCATAGCAGGCGTTATGTGATTATTTATTTACTGACTTATGTACTTATGAGTTTTTTGTTTTATATTCTACTAAGACTGAGAATAAAAGGAACTCCATTTGTTTCATTCACTGCAATATTCCAAGGGCAGAAAGGAATGCCTGACATATTGTATGAATGTAATTTTAAAAACAGTGAATGATGAATGAATGGATCAATGAAGAGTTATGCATAAATGATTATTATGTTAAAGGTGCTGTTTTAGGCATTATGAAATAAGTTTGCTTTTATACACATATTTTTCAAAGACCTTTCTCAACCTTCTCTCCCATATAAAACAAAATCTTTTTTTTCATATTTAAATCATCTTTATTAACAAAATACTATCCTGAGAAGTATAATTCAATTAAGCTTCAAGTAGAGCATAAAAAAGTAGTTACTTAAACTGAAAATGAAAGATAAGTCAAAACTATTTATGAAGACAGACCAAAAATATCATCAGGTTTCTTGCTGTGGTTCTCGGCTTCAGGAACAGGCTCACTTGAGGACGGAATCGACCCTGAAGGGAACTCACCCTTACTTTCAGAATGTGGGGGTGGAGGTTCAAATCCAGCTCTTACCGGAACATAAGGAGGAAAACCCCTCAGTGAATAGACATTTCTCATTGCAAATGGAGGTGGTGGCTGGACAGGGAAAAGAATTGGTAGAAAATAATTGCGAGGAGCTCCATACGTGCTTCCTGGAGGAGGTGGAGGAGAAGGAGGTTCTCTTCTCATGAATGGACCCCTCATATCCCCTGGAAACAGTGGACCTCTGATCGCAGGAAAAGGTGCAGGAACAAATCCAGGGCCAGTCGCTTCACTTTCAGCAGGTCTAGATGAATTAGGCACATTTACATGACCAAGGTCTTCTTTGGTATCATTTCCACTGGATTCCATTTGTGAAGACTTCGGCCCACCCAATTTATCCACAGAAGGCATATTAAAACTTCTAAGTTCTGCTGGTCCAGACGGCCTACCAGGAGTAGAATAAAATCTGTCTTGCCTTTGTGGAAGAAAAGCTGGATCACAACATGGTTGGCCTGGTGGAGGGATCATCATCCTCAAGTGCTGTTCCCATGGAGGTGACAGGAATCCAGAAGGAGCTCCATGAGAATCAGTTAACCTATCACAGCTGGAGTCTCCTCTTTCATTGGTCATCTGATGGTCCAGAGTATTCTCTGGGCCTCTTGAGCCTCTCCCTCCTCCTCGTCCTGGAGTCAAAGGTGAGAGTCTGTCTCAGCTGCCAACCAATTATCATGTGCTTTTTTCTCATAGGAAGTCATCTGCCCTTGGTATAAACGAATGCTTCTCTCCAATTCTTCTTCCACAACTTTGGCTCGCCTTCTACAGGTCTCCAGTTCTTCAGCTGCGTGGCTGATCTTTTCTTCCACTTTCGAAAGTTTCTCCTCCTTCTCTAACCGGTCTTTTTCCTCTACTATTAATTTCCTGCGGAGTTTCACTCCATTTTCTTGATACAGTTCAGTCATTACTTTAAGTTTCTGCTGAAGCTTCTGATTTTCACTTTCCAGCTGTGTGTTTTCTGACTGTAAAGATGCTTGTTCAGTCTGGACATTTGTAATATGCTCTAAAAGCTCTTCCTTTGTTTCATCTTCTTCAGACAACTGAGTGTAAATTTGGTTTCTTTCTTCTTCTAGAGTTTTTAAAGAAGCATT
>NW_007750283.1:0-1499 GCF_000696425.1 Galeopterus variegatus | reverse complement strand
ATTCTGAGGGCAGCCCTTTTAGTATATAACATGACTTTAAATATGAAATTTGCAGTATCAACTTTAACTCTGGCTCCTATCTCATCTTGATATCCCACTGAATCACGTGCAGGACTGGAGTCTTGCTTTTATCTCACTCTTCCTGTTGGCACTTCCACTCCTAATCCTCTGTTCCTTATGTCTGCTTCACCCACTGGACCTCTGCATGTTCCCCTAATCTTTGCTGTTGGAACCTCTGCTTGCTTGCCCTGCCCTGTGATTTTGCATGGTATCCGATTGCCATTCTGTTCTGTCATTCTGCCTTTTTATTTGTAACATTTTTTTAGCTCAAAAATTTTTGTCCATTTTCTTTTTCTTTCTTCCTTTTTTTTTTTTTTTTTTTTTTTTTGTTACCCGTAGGGGAACACAACCCTTGGCTTGGTGTCGCCCGCGCTCAGCCAATGAGTGCACCAGCCATCGCTATATAGGATTCGAACCTGCGGCCGCGGCGCCAACTGCACCGTAGTCTCCCGAGTGAGCCACGGGTTGGGCCCACAAAATTCAGTCTTTTTTCTGTGTGTGACCAGAAAGAGGATCGCAACCCTTGGCTTGGTGTCTCCCCCAACGCGCTCAGCCAGTGAGCGCATCGGCCATCCCTGTACAGGATCTGAACCCGCTTCGGGAGTGCTGCTGTGTTCCCAGCGCCACACTCTCCTGACTGAGCTACGGTCGGCACTAGCTGCAAAATTTTGAAAGATGTTTTAATTTAACAAACAAAAATTATGATGAACAAAGATGCTGAGTAAAGGGAGAAATCACTAAGTATATTTAAAGTCCAAAGTCACATATTTTTAATGTCTACTAGTATTTATTCCCACTGCAGGCTAGGTGTGTTTATCCTACCAAGATGTACCTGGAGTATTTTAGCATTTCCACAGTGTTGAAACATGCTCTGGTAAGTTTCCTGGATATGAGAAATATGTTTTCAGTGAAACAGCAAATAGCAGAATAACAGCTTTTCTGAATATTAGAAAATTCTACCATAGGTTACTACAATAGTCTTCTATTAAATTTAAATGAGACATTAGTGAAACACTCTTTCTACATTGTCAAGTGATTTACTATGTAAACTACTAGTTGATTATAGGACATAATGCAAAGTACTCATGAATTTTCAAGTAGCGATGTTGAGTTGTTGATTTTTGTATTTAAAATACTGTTATTGCTATGCCACATGGCCCTATAAATAAGAGCTATGGGACTGGCCAGTAAGTCACTTGGGAGAGCATGGTGCTGATAACGCCAAGGCCAGGATTCAGATCCCTGTACTGTCCAGCTAACAAATAAATAAATAAATAAATAAATAAATAAATAAATAAATAAATAAATAAATAAGTGGTATGAATACAAACAACATACTTTCTCATGATACATGATAAGGAACATCCAAAAATGATCGTGAAAAGAACAGATATTTCACACAGGAAAAACTGGTTGAGATTAAACTCTATTTTTTTAAA
>NW_007750282.1:9190-10155 GCF_000696425.1 Galeopterus variegatus | reverse complement strand
ATTCCCTCAACATTCCTTAAACATTCTCTCCTTTACATTCCTAAGCATAGCTGATTGTGTGGTTGCTCCTGCCATTTCCCCTCTGAGTTGTGGATGGGGCCATTTATGTGCATGTGCAGTCTGACAGTTTCTCACTGCAAGTGCTTGCAGCTCTGCTTCTCTGCCTGAGGACTTTCCCCAGGGCAGTGCTTGTAGTGCAGGGAAGTGGGGATGTACTGAGGATTTAACNTTTTTAGCCGTAAAAATTCACACCTAATTTGACATGATTTCTTTGGCAGTTAATAAGTAAACATTGTACAGTTTAATGAATCTGCAAACTAAATAATGGTTGCAGTGAGTGTGAAAATAGGGATATTTAAATGCATAAGGAAATTTAGGACATATCCCAGTGGCCATGTAAATAGACTTCTGATTCTTTTATAAACTGCAGGAATGCAGAGAAAAATGTAGTCCCACATCCATACATAGAGCTCATTATCATACCTCAGAATGCTCACTGCATGCCTATTATCCACTTAAAATCTCCATTAAGACACCCACTCTGTTTCAGCAGCAGCTAAACAAGTCAAAACCCAAGCCTCATTTGTCAGTATTTATCCCCAGAGATTAAAGACAGCTGTATTGATGAGGTGTATTTAAAATTTCATCTCAAATTATTTTGATAGAAACCTTTCAAATATGACCCTGGGTCATATCAAATCAGTATTCAAAAGCTCAATATTAGCATAAATTCTAGAATAGACAAATCCAAGAGAAATGTGTGTGAAGAAAAATGATATTAAGTAATGGTCATTTGGTGGATTGTAATGTTAACTTGCTATGAGAAACTTAAACCTTTTGCTGTAATAGTTGTTTATTGTTATTTACAATGTATCTGCAAAGATGTTTAATATGTTTAATGGTTTACATGAAAATAAAATAATTAACATGATAGCATATTGCTGAGAAACAGAAATTGAGTTCCA
>NW_007750282.1:6312-8536 GCF_000696425.1 Galeopterus variegatus | reverse complement strand
TACATGAAAATAAAATAATTAACATGATAGCATATTGCTGAGAAACAGAAATTGAGTTCCAGCTTAGAGCCAGGTAAAGAAACCATCATCTGGAGGTTGATGACATTCAGAATGTGCCACAGAGGTGATACATTTGAAACTTGAATTTTTAAACGCCATGATATTCTCTTTATATACCCTTTCAATTTGGCCCTAACTGTCCTTTATTTGGATGCCATTGGCCATTGTCTTATAACTTCTGTGCTGTCATTAAATGAGTGTATGGTAGCAGTGTACACAAACACAAATCAGAATGTGTTAGGTTATGCTTCTAAAACAAATACAAAATGCACAACTAGTGAAATGGACATCAAATAATAATTTGTATGCACTATGCCTGCCCTTTGGATGTATGCCATGAGATGAATGGTTGTGTCTGTTTAGGTGAGCTTAGATCCAAACCCATGTGTGCATGTCTCCTTTCCCATGTGTAGCCAGAAAAAATGTATTACTATTATGATCCATTCCTCTATATTTTAATGCAAATATAATTTTTAGGAATTCAATGCACATATTTTTCAGCAACATAAAAATCTTTTTCAGAGTGAGTGTTAAAAGGACATTCCTAAAAATAAAGAGATGCATTTAAGCATTTCTTTTTCTCTTCTTTTTATTTTTTTAAACATGGATAAAAGCTACCATCTTACTATTTCATGATTTCTGGATGCAGAAGCAGATATTGTTGGTTGCCTACTAACCATGGTCCTTACCCACTTTCCCCTTTCCCCCACATTTAAAGAAGTCTGATTTTCTTGATAAGCAGCATAATAAATTAATAAAATTAAGCATGATTAGTGTATGCTAAACATTTACCTATGTTAATGGTTGGTAAAGGAGTGAACACGTGACCTGTTTTGGGCCAATAAGGTGCTTGAAGGGGTAAGGTTTCTACAAAGGTATTTGCTCCATGATTAAAGAGATGGCAAGGGGGCCATTTCCTGCCTAGAAAGTGTTCTGTGGGGACCTAATGATAAAAGCCATGTTGGGGCCATGATGTCATCTTTTCCATTCTGTACTAGTGCTGTGAATAGATTGGAGGAAAGGCAATTCATTAAGGTTGTTATATGAATCTGAACCAAAGAAATGGCAGTGGGATAGAGTAGATGGAATAGACTCCAGAGATATTTGAGAAGTAAGATTAACATGGATCGGTGATAGATTTGATATAATGAATGAGAGCAGGCATTGTTGAAGATGATGTTAGGGTTTCTGACATTGGAATGTTGGGGTGGTAGTCCTATTAACCAGTGTAGATAAAAGATAATACTTAATATGTCTTTTAATGTCTGGGCAGTGTCATCCAGAAAGAAGTTGAATAGAGATCTCAGCTCAGGTAAATTATAAGAACTAAAGCTATACATTTGGAATAGGAAGTTTATAAATATTAATTAAATTCACAGCTATAAATGAGGTTAAGAGACATGTGGAAAACTTCTCTAAATTATTCTTTACATATTTCCTTCCTTTTTGTCATTTTACATCTTTGGTTGTTGAAAAATCTATTCCATTTCCCATGTATACAACTCTTCTAAATATCTTTCTACTTGGAAGTCTTACAGGCACCTCAACAACAGAATATCTAAAATAGAACTCCTACCTCTACCACATGCAATCCCTCTTTTTCTATTCTTTACCTTCAAGAAAAATGAAAATATCCTCTCAATCACAGAACTTGTGAATCATTTAGAATCCTGCTTTTTACTCAATATTTTTTATGTAATCTGTCATTATACTTCCTTAGTATATCTTCAATTTATTACCTTTTCTCTGTTTTCCCTGGCTATTTTAGCTAATGAACATAGCATTTCTTGATTGGATTATGGAGATAGTCTCCGAACTGATTTACTCACTTCTGGTTTTGACATCTCCAATTTATCTGGCATCCAAGTTACTGTTAGCGTGGTTGTCTAAAAGTATGAAACTAATTGTGAAGTCACTCCTTCAAATATTTCAATGGTCATTACTGTTATTCAGGATAAAATTCAAATTTTTTAGCTTGACATACCAGACCTTTCACTGTCTTCCACCTTATATGTTCACTTTTTTTCACCTGTATTTTTCCTTATATATGAAGGTACTTCAAAAAGTTTATGAAGAGATTTGCATTATCTTTTTTTTCCATGTACTTTTTGAAGTACCCTTGTATAGTGTATTAGTTTTCTATTAATACACGCCATAAAGAGTT
>NW_007750282.1:2231-6218 GCF_000696425.1 Galeopterus variegatus | reverse complement strand
AGCTAATGAACATAGCATTTCTTGATTGGATTATGGAGATAGTCTCCGAACTGATTTACTCGCTTCTGTTTTTGACATCTCCAATTTATCTGGCATCCAAGTTATTGTTAGCGTGGTTGTCTAAAAGTATGAAACTAATTGTGAAGTCACTCCTTCAAATATTTCAATGGTCATTACTGTTATTCAGGATAAAATTCAAATTTTTTAGCTTGACATACCAGACCTTTCACTGTCTTCCACCTTATATGTTCACTTTTTTCCCCTGTATTTTTCCTTATATATGAAGGTACTTCAAAAAGTTTATGAAGAGATTTGTATTATCTTTTTTTTCCATGAACTTTTTGAAGTACCCTTGTATAGTGTATTAGTTTTCTATTAATACACGCCATAAAGAGTTGCCACAAATTCAGTGGCTCAAAACAACACATATTTATTTTTGTACAATTCTGGAGGTCAGAAGTCCTTAATGGTTTGACAGCGCTGAATTTCTTCTGGGAACTCTAGGGAAGAATCCAGTTTTTTGTCTTTTCTAGCTTCTAGAGTCCACCTGCATTCCTTTACTTGTGGGCCATTCTTTCATCATCAAAGCCAGCAGTGTGGTATCTTCAATCTGTCACCTCTCTGACGTCTATTTCAGTCATCACGTCTTCTCTGACTCTTCCCCCTCCTGCCTCCTTCTCTCTCTTTTAATGACCCTTGTGATTACTTTGGACCCACCTGGATAACTCAGGATAATCTTCCCATCTGAAGATCTCTAACTTAATCATATCTGTAATGTCCCTTTTGCCATGTAAAATAACATATTCACAGGTTCTGGAGATTAGGATGTGGACATGGGGATGAGACATTATTCTGCCTACCATACATAAACTTTTATTTTTAGTAGCTATTAAAAACAATATTGTTTCCTCTTCCTAGAATGACATTCCCCTCATTCTTGCTTTAATTAACTTCAGGTGTTCTTATGAAACAATACTCAACTTCAGGTATCAATTCCTTTTCCCTATGGAAAATCACCCACAAATGTTAAGAGCAAGACACAGAAACACATATTCTAAACACATACTGTCGATAATGTCTATAACTCTAAACTAAAACATATGGACATGAAAATGGGTGGTGGAAAGGTATCTGATCTAACAGAATGAAGAAGTTCAATCTAAAGGCTTGCAGAGAGAGATACATGAGAAGCAAACTGATTTTTTTTCCCCCATAGCATCCTGGAAAGCCTAAAGAAAAGAAGCATCAGATACCACAAATGGTCGGGAGGGATAAAAGTCAATAGGGTAAGTAAAAACGAGAGAATGGTTTGAAAAGGTATATGAAGAGAATTTATTGCTCCAGGTTGTCAACCCAACTCTGGCAAATCTAATCTTCCCCCGCACCCTGCAGAAGATGAAAAATATTGTTCCTGAAGAAACAGAATCATGGAGTCTCTGGGCTGTTTAGGGGGTCTCAGTGGTGGGGTAACAATACAAAGGTGAGTTCAAGCCAAACAGAAATTGCTGAATTGACTTACATATTGTTTAGTGGATGCTGGAGTTAATTTGGGTATAGATACAACTGATCCACCCTATGTAAGCCTAACCAATCCCCACTCCTCTAATTCCCCCCAGTGTAGCAGTCCTCAATTGTCTTCACTATATTTACTTCCCATCTATCTTGAATTTGTAACAATTTTCTTTGTAGAATAAAACTATTGTGAGCAAATAAAAATTGGAGTGAATTACTATTCTCAGCAGAAAACTCATTCACTGTATCTATATACCAAAGGGTAATATTATATATAGTTTTATCGTAGAGTTTAAACAAAAAGTAAGAGCATTCCACTGATTGCTAGGACAAACACTGAAGATATGTTTTCATGGTCATTCTTCAAACAATATGGAGGACTCCTGCCTGAAGCAGAGACAGAATCATAGTCGGTGGAAGGAACAGAGCCATACAATAGTTATAAAGTTCTTTCAGCACTTATTTGTCTAAAAAGACACTAGAGTTTGCAGTGTAAAATAAGCAATGGAAACATCAGTTGTCAGACAATGAGACACTTGGAGAAAGTCATCAAAAGGTGGCAACTTTTTATGTTCTTGCTCCTCCATCACCTAAAGGCACAGGGGCCCTTCAAAGGTTTGTTTTACCTGAAGTCAGAATATGGCTATGCTTCCTCCTGCTGTGCTGTAGCCTATGAAGGGGCTCTGCAGTGCCTGGCTTAAATAATATTCATCCAGCACTTTTTCTTTTCAAACAACTCCATAAAATCTGAAATTTCTTGATGTTGAGACTTACAATGGGGCTTTTGACATTTTAATTTGATGTTGCTTCATGGTTGGTGAATATACCTCTGGCAAACCTCATTAATTGGGTTGAAGCAGAGTTAGTGATGAATACAAATTATAGAATATTAAAAAAATTATTTAACTTTAAAGAAAACTACATGATAGAATGTGAAAATGTAGTTTAAGAGAATGCTTCAGGAAAATAGGTTCAATGAATAAATAAAAACAATTATAAGTAGACTACCATCTTAGGTATTTGTATGCAAATAGTGCTTCTACAGTACTTGAGGTTGTTAACTTTAAGCATTCTGTGCCCAATGGTTTTGCTCTATTAATTTGCCTAACAAACCATTTTTTTTCATTATCAGCACAAAGGTAAACACCAACACAATTAAGAAAATTTCCAAGTTATTGTAATCTATATAAGCAAATTTCATTTTGTTAGGGTGAAGCAAGTGTAAACTTAAATGTCAGAAGCAGACATTGGTTATCGCATGAACTTTTCTTATGTCCGTCCAATCAAACGAGAACTAACATAAAGGCTGATAGCTAGAAGGTAATCTTGCTTTCAAGACTGCCTGTGACACAAAGTCAAAGGACAGTGTCCATGTCCAAAGACTTTGTATCTCATAGTTCCATATAGTGTGTATAGTCAGAGAAGAAACCTGTGGCAGGTTAGCTGAGAAAATCAAGTATCAGGGAAAGCAGATTTCTGAGTTTAGTAGTTATGTTAAGGGCGGTACTGAATGAGTGGGAAGCTGCCAAGCAGAATCAGCTCCTGTGACAGATGCTCTCACTTTAAAAAAGTAAATGCAAAACTATAAGAGAAATAACTTTTCAGCACAAAAGCCTGGAGGCCTTTAAGGATAGATGATGCCAGAAAAATATGAGATTATTGTGCCTGCTAGAGTATATTAATACTATAAATATAGATGATTTATTGAGGGAAAAGATCCTTGAAAATGTACCAAACATATGATGCTGACTATCAAGTTAAACGGCAGAGATGCAGAGTGCCAACAAAACATTGATTCCCTGACCTTCCTTCCCCAGGGTACTGGAATGTGTCTGGATGTCTCATAGGCCCTTCAGATTCAACTGGGCACCAAACAGAATTCATCAATTATTTTTTCTTATGCATCCTTCTCTTTTTAGATTCTCCATCTTCGTTAAACTTATAGATAGCCACGCAGTAACTCTAAAGCTGAATGATCAAGTTCATTCTTTCCTTCAACAAATATTTATTAAGCAGCTCTGAAGTGCCAGGCATTGTTTTAAGCATCTAAGATATGTTAGTGAATGAAATGGACAAACATTACTGCCCTGCTGTAACTTACATTATAGTGGAGGTAGGTAGTACTATATAGGTAGTAAAAAATAAATATCACGCACAAGTAAATTATATTGTGTTAGAAATTGCTATGGAAAGCAAGTAGATCAAGTAAGAAGAGGATCAGGATTGTGGCGAGGGATGGCGAGAAGGAATGGTTGCAATTTTAATTTAGATTGTCAGAGTAGGCTGAAATTGAACAAAACTGGTTTCTACTTCCTGCCTCTTTTGCTTACCTCTTGATATACCTAGCTGAGTTAAATTCTACCCACCCTTCAATGCCTAGTTCAAATGTCTTATCCTCCGTGATTGCTGCCCTTATTCCCTCAACATTCCTTAAACATTCTCTCCTTTACATTCCTAAGCATAGCTGATTGTGTG
>NW_007750282.1:0-1192 GCF_000696425.1 Galeopterus variegatus | reverse complement strand
TTTATATTACTAAACATATCTTTTGACCCTTAATCCAAAATATTAAGATACTTATATATTTGGTGAAGGTGACCTGGGTTTAATTAACCAATTACCTGGGTTCAAATCTTGGCTCTGTCATTTAATAACTGTATTCATGGGCACTCTTCTGTGCTTCTGTTGTCTTATTAGTAAACTAGAGATAAAAACTGTGGGATTATTCTCAGGATAAGATAAGAAAATGTATACAAAGGTCTGAGCAAGGTACCTGGCGTATATTAGCCACTCAATCAATGTAAGTCCTTTCCTGGCGCTCCCTGCTGTTCTCTCTCCTGCTAAATTCAATTCTTTAAAATAAAGGAACTGGAACAGGAATAATAGAATTTCAAGTCTGATTGAAATATTAACATGCTTACTCAGGCATTTTATTTCAGAAAGAACTATAACCATAAACTGATAATATGTTTCTGTCTTTTCCCCCTACTTCTTTTAATTCTATATGAATGAGATTTTGAATTTGACATCATATGTGGCAAGCTCCCATTTATCTCTCTAAAGTGTCTGATATTTATTGTAGAAATACAATGCCAATAAAACCACNCTTCAGATTCAACTGGGCACCAAACAGAATTCATCAATTATTTTTTCTTATGCATCCTTCTATTTTTAGATTCTCCATCTTCGTTAAACTTATAGATAGCCATGCAGTATCTCTAGAGCTGAATGACCAAGTTCATTCTTTCATTCAACAAATATTTATTAAGCAACTCTGAAGTGCCAGGCATTGTTCTAAGCATCTAAGGTATGTTAGTGAATGAAATGGACAAACATTACTGCCCTGCTGTAACTTACATTATAGTGGAGGTAGGTAGTACTATATAGGTAGTAAAAAAATAAATATCATACACAAGTAAATAATATTGTTTTAGAAATTGCTATGGAAAGCAAGTAGATCAAGTAAGAAGAGAATCAGGATTGTGGCGAGGGATGGCGAGAAGGAATGGTTGCAATTTTAATTTGGATTGTCAGAGTAGGCTGAAATTGAACAAAACTGGTTTCTACTTCTTGCCTCTTTTCCTTACCTCTTGATATACCTCTACCCACCCTTCAATGCCTAGTTCAAATGTCTTATCCTCCGTGATTGCTGCCGTGATTCCCTCAACATTCCTTAAACATTCTCTCCTTTACATTCCTAAGCATAGCTGATTGTGTG
>NW_007750281.1:9632-10155 GCF_000696425.1 Galeopterus variegatus | reverse complement strand
AAAAAAAAAAAAATGTCTGAAAAAGCTCCTTAAGGGGGACAGGGTGATAATGGAAAAGAAAAAAGGTTGAGAGATAATACTGTCTTAGAGAAAACAGAAAGATCCCCCGCTCAGATTTTGACTCCAGGAAGAAGGCAGAAGACAGAGCTGTTCTTGATGCTCCGTTCTCTATAATAGCAATAGAGATAGTTCTGGTTCATATGATAGTGGTTAAAGGGGAGGGTTCTGAAATCAGGCTGCCTGGTTTGAAGCCCAGTTCATTCCTCATTCCTGTGGAGCTGTATGATCTTGAGCTAGTTAACTAACGTCTCTGTGCCTTATCTTTCTTTTTTCTTTTTATCTGTAAAAAAATTATTACATTACCCAACACACAAAGTTGTTGTGAGGGGTGTAGGACCCAGCCTATATTTTTTAAAAAATAAAAAGAGTAGAAGCCACTCTATTGTTGTAAAAGAACTCTGGCACCATTTAATGCACATCCTCTAGATGATCAAATCCAGGCAACATCCTTTAAAAAAAAAAA
>NW_007750281.1:8158-9160 GCF_000696425.1 Galeopterus variegatus | reverse complement strand
TGCTCTAGTCTATTTTTATGTATAAAAAGTTTGAGTTATCCAAGTAATACACACACACACACACACTCCTTTTGTCTTCCTTGTACCCCCAGTTCTACCGTTATGAAGCAAACATTTTAAAAGTGCCTACTGACTGCCAGGTATGATTTCCTTAGAGATGTTCTTTCTGAATGGATACCCAGAAAGACTAGCCATCTCCTGAAGCATTGCTCTTTACTCAAACAAGGTAAGTGTCTTCCTTCAGGTTAAGACCAAACTGACATTTTCTCCATTAAATAAAACAATACTTCTTGTCCACCTACTGTGTGCCACATTTTTGAACTGGGAACTGAACTGTTGTTGCACCAGGCTCAGAAGTCGGCTTTTCAAAATGAAAATCCAGGCAGCTGGAATGAACGAGTTAAGTCAGTCTCCATGCTTGAGTTGGCATTCCAGATGTTTCTTACAAATGCTAATGAATAACCCACTTCTATTAAAAACAAATCCCACGGTGGCATTGAAGCTGTGCAGATGGCTGAGTTCTTTTGGCTTTACAGTGTAGATCTCAGCAGAGGAAGTTTTGAGCTGCTGGTTTAGGATTAGACCTGGAGGTCCCACTGGTTTGTATTCTTGGTTTGATAAGTGCCTGGCAGTGGAGAATTCTGTGGCTGGCAAATGCCTAGGAGGCAAAGGAGTGAAAGTCTTGAGTCCTGAGAGAGACACTCCTTAGAGGCTGGTATCCCTTGGGTTCCTCAGGCATTGGGCTGTGGTCCAAGGGACAACAAAGATCTTATGTAAATAACAAAGAGCCTGACTGGCCTCTGGTGTGGTTATCTGGTCACCTGCTGGAGCCAAGGAGACAATTTGTTTAGATTACAGGGATTGCAAGATAATGGTCACTGCTGGGAATGGCCTGTTCCCTCCTGGGGGAAACCCTTAGATCTTGGAATTTGGCTGAGAGGAGGAAACAATGTGTCGCACTCCAGCAGAGGTCTGGAAAACAGAGAACATGGTTTTAATTAT
>NW_007750281.1:4902-8148 GCF_000696425.1 Galeopterus variegatus | reverse complement strand
AGCCAAGGAGACAATTTGTTTAGATTACAGGGATTGCAAGATAATGGTCACTGCTGGGAATGGCCTGTTCCCTCCTGGGGGAAACCCTTAGATCTTGGAATTTGGCTGAGAGGAGGAAACAATGTGTCGCACTCCAGCAGAGGTCTGGAAAACAGAGAACATGGTTTTAATTATGGCTTCAAAGTGTTTTTTTTTTTTTTTTCCTCTCTCTTTTTTTAACTCTAAAAGCAAAATTAAATATCTTAGATGATTTGGTATAATCCACTAAATAGTAATTATTGGTGTTAACAGTGCTAATAAAAATATGATCCACCATGTTTTTAAGTGCTTCTGGAGGGCCAGACCCAGTGTCATACTACTCAGAACACTAGGAATCAGGTGGAGGTGTCTCCGTTTGACAAATAAGACCTAGACCAGGCAAAGGACTCCATTCTTTCATTTGCTCATGGCAACATTCAGAAAATTTTTATCGAGTCTTTTCTATGTTCTAGGCATTCCGTTTGACAAATAAGACCTAGACCAGGCAAAGGACTCCATTCTTTCATTTGCTCATGGCACCATTCAGAAAATTTTTATCGAGTCTTTTCTATGTTCTAGGCACTGTGCTGGTGCCACTAAAAGTTCATTGTTTACCACAACTAAAAAGGGGAAGAGCTACAACTAAAAGTCACATTTTTAGCTTGCTCACTTGAAATTGGTGGAGGAGAAAGGGTGGCCTCTAAACCAGAGAGGAGATGCTGCGCAGTACTGGGATTTCAGCTCAAGTCAAAAGAAAAGTGTCTGATTAAATCTGTTTCTATTTTCTAACAACTCCTGGGATGAGGATAGGACAAGATAGGGAATATACGAAGTTAAGTGTATTTGTGGAATCCACAGAGCAGACAAAAAGCCCAGCTTAGTACTTCTGTCTTTTTTTCCAGTGCTCTTTTTTGGTCTGTTTCCTAGCATTTCTTGCTAACCTGTATCATAGAACAGTACTTGTAAAATACTCCAACAGACTGTAAAGGAATTGTAGTTAGACTCCTTGCAGGCAAAAGGTGTTTTATTTATCTTCTTTTCTCCAGTACCTGAAGCATTTTTAAAAGCTCTTTTAATTTGAATAAAATGAACAGATGAAAAAACGAATAAATGGATGGATGGAAGGATTTGTCTTGGGTGATTCTTCTGCATTTGTAAGCACAGACACACAGATTCACATAGAGGACAAAATCACACAAATTCATACATATTTCCAGAGAAACACACAGATGAGGACACTCTTTTCTGGCCCAGTCATCTTATGTAGCCACCTCTTCCAACCCCACTCCCCCCCAACACCGGTTCTACCAGTTCAATCCCCTCCCACAACCACCGTTCAAGCCTCCCTCTCTCTGGCTGATACAGGTAGCAGTGAAAGTAACAGTAAGCCTAGAAGAAGACCATGGCAGCTTCCAGAAGTCCTGGCTTTTTTTACTCTGTATGGCTCTGGAAAAGGTTTTGCCCAGCCTATGCTGTCTGTTAAGAGAAACTCTTATTTGGGGGAATTGACACCAGGGCAGGAGGAAGGGAGGCAGGCACCAGAAAGAGATATTTAAAAAGGATCACGATGTGGAGACTACTGAGCTTCCTCGAAGCTCAAGCCCATATCATGTGAAGGAAGGAGAGAGGAACTAACCTTACAGTGTGTCTTTGATGTCCCATGCATTCTGCTAGATGTTTAATGTTTTAATGTTTAAATGCCTAAATGAGATCATTTCCATGTAGTAGGTGCTATTATTCTCATTTTGCAAATGAGGAAGCTGAGGCTGAGAATGGAAAGGGACTCGCCCCAGGCTAATAGCTAAGGAATAGTTTAGGAACTATTCAGACTCATAATGCTGGGGCCATTAGACATGTTTTATTTCTTCTTTTCTGCCCATATTCCTTCACTGAATGTTTACCTGATGTCTACTTACATACACAAAATACTGTCCTTAGTATTACTGGAAATCAAATTTGGTGTAGAACCAGTCTTTGCCTTTAAAACATGTGTATTATAACATGAGGGGATGATACAAATGGATACATCATTATATGACATCTGGAGGAAATGCTCTAAAAGAGATACAAGTAATTTCTTGAGAAGTAAGGAGAGAACACTTCTCATTGAAGGAAAATTCAGCACTGAGCTGGGTCTTAGAGGGTGAGCATTATTTCTCCAGGAGATGATGCTGTTAGAGAAGAAAAACTTTTTCTCTACCCTCTTAGGTTCCTTATTTGGGGGCCTGCGAATTAAACTGAAAAGACAGATTAACAAGATAAAAGACAGATTTGTATTCATATATGTACAATTTATATGAGGGTTCTTAAACACTCAAGTAGGCTGTCAGCATTTGGGGTTTATATACTATTTTAATAGAAGGAGAAGGGCACTTATGGGAAAACAAATGACATTTAGAAAAAATAAATGGGCCCCTAGGAGTGTTGGAGCTCAGAACATGATTCCCCAAATTATGATATCCTTGGCATGCTGAATACTTCGAACTGAAGGACAAGGAAGGGTCTGAGAAGCAAGGTTTCTCTCACCTTCTCCTGCCCTCCTGCCTCTTGTCCTTCTCTCTATTCCCTGTAGTGAGTCATAGAAACCAAAATTTCTCTTCCCCAAGGCTGGTTATAGAAACTAGAACCCCTTACTCCCCAAAGCAAGCAATAAAACCTAGGTCACTCTCTCCCTTCTCCCATGGCCCTTGAAAACCCTCCTTCCGGAGGGATCCTGCCCCATCCTGGGAGGTAGGGAAGGAATGCTACAACACCGAGGGGCCAAGAAGAATCTGAGCAGACAGGCCTCGCTGGGTCCCTACCCCTGCCCCACCCACACCCCAGTCTATTGCCATTAAATCATACCCTTTGTCTAATCACATTTCTACATGGCTGTCCATTCTTCACTGAACCTAAGCATAAAACCAGACAGTTATCCCAGGGTCCTTGGGTCTTCATTTCTGAAGCCTCCCATATCATGTATAACTGATTAAATTTGTTATGCTTTTCTTTTGTTAACCCGTCTTTTGTTTTTGGAGTGTGGCCATGACCCTTATGATGAACCCAGGGTCCTTGGGTCTTCATTTCTGAAGCCTCCCATATCATGTATAACTGATTAAATTTGCTATGCTTTTCTTTTGTTAACCCGTCTTTTGTTTTTGGAGTGTGGCCATGACCCTTATGATGAGTTAGGAAAAGTATCACAACTTTCTACTCCTACAGTAGAATAGATTGGAGATATGATAGTTT
>NW_007750281.1:2865-3560 GCF_000696425.1 Galeopterus variegatus | reverse complement strand
CCTTCCATGATGTTTTGGCAGGGCTCTTTTGACTCCCTAGCATTTGAAGACCTGAAAGAAGTCAACCATTAAGTTTAGTGCCCTTTCTTCTTCTTCTAATCATCATCATCATCATTGTGATTCTCATTATTGTCATTGTCATTGTCATCATCATCATGCTCACTCTTCCCTGAGCCTCAGGTCAATGATGAATTGAGTGTGAGGAACTGGTACAAAGTCAGCATTTCGGTGGCAAATGATTATCAGTGCATTACTTGATTTTTAATTTAAAAATCTGGAAGTTTAGTGTTTTTTTAGGTCACAAAATAGGAGTAAATACTAAGTGCCTCTGGCCTTACGGATATTTATATTCCCACCTTATAAACCATTAGGGAAATGACTTTTTGTCTCNTTAGGAAAAGTATCACAACTTTCTACTCCTACAGTAGAATAGATTGGAGATATGATAGTTTTGTGACAATGTCTGATTGTTTAGGTGTGGAGCCGTCTTCTAGTGTCTGGTAATAAGAATCAAGCTTCCTGGTTGCTTCCAGAAAGGGGACTTACGGCAACTGAGTTCTCCTGAGTTCTATCGGGAGACTCTGCTTTCTGGTAGATAAGGAAGTTCAGGAAAACAGTATATTCTCAAATGCCTTCAACTCAAAATAACTTCTATGGCACAATGGCATATAAAGACCCCTTTAATACACAGAAAT
>NW_007750281.1:0-904 GCF_000696425.1 Galeopterus variegatus | reverse complement strand
ACACACACACACACACACACACACACACACACACATTCTTATGTATGCATAGACCATCTCTGAAAAGATACACAAGAAATTGGTAACACTGGGTGACTCTGGGGAGAACTCGGTGAAGAGGGTGGGAAGGAGACATCTCCTTGCATATCCTCTGGTGTTTTTTCAACTGTGTAATTGTTGTAAGTATACATTACTTATTAACAATAAAGTAAAATAAACAATTTAAAGGAGCTTTTATTTTGAAGTAGAGAATAAAGCAGATACACACATGAGTCTTAAACGACCCAGCATGCTGTAAGGAGTAATGGCAGTGCTTTGACTGTTCAGAGGACATTGACCACTTCTGCTTAGGAGGATCAGGAAGGGTTTTCTAAGGGAAGTGGCACTGGTGAACGGTTTCCAGGGCTCAAATAGGATTAGTGAACAGACACTAGGGGCCTGAAGCAGGCATTTCAAAGGGAGAGAGAATGATAAGTGCAAAGGCCAGAGGTCAGCAAGGGGCCCCTTGAGAACTTAGTAGGTCTAATAGCCTGCACAGTGGGTCTGTGCAGGGAGGGGTGGTGGACAGATTTGGCAGAAGTCAGGAGCCATATGTGGAAGGCCTTAATTTCTAGGTTGAGGTGTGTAAAATTTGCACAGCAGATTAAAAAATGAAAGGTTTTTAGCTGGATATGACATCAGATAACTTTTCTAACAAGTTTATAATTATAGTTCTTGGAAAAAAAAGAAAGTTTTAAAAAATTAAACTTCTTACTAGATTAACAAATTCTGGTGTTCTTACATCAGTTATCTGAGGTTGCACAATGTTTAAAAAAATTTTTTCCCCAATTCTTCTACACTAAGTAGAAACCTGAGTTACCAATTAAGTTTTTATTATTTACTTCTAAATGCAGAAGAATCCAAA
>NW_007750280.1:8676-10157 GCF_000696425.1 Galeopterus variegatus | reverse complement strand
TGGTCAGGAATTGATCACATGGTCACATTAACTCAGCAAATCTAGCCGTGTGTCTGAAAGGACAGAGAAACAGGCTTGGTGGCCAGCTAACTGGCCTCTGCCACACTCAAACAAAGGGGAGCAAGGCAGAATTACAGTTATTATAATTCAGTCACAAGAGAGAGGGGATGTTACTGAGTGCTCTAGCTGGGGTGTTAGCTCCTCATTCAGTCTGTCTTGTCTGCACTCATCCTGTAGGTGGGTCGCAAATAGGGTCACAGGGCCACAAGCCAGTCAGGGCCAAGGGACCAGCAATGGATCACCAGCTTTTCCTGAATATACTCAAGGGAGGTTGAGTTCTTTCTCTGAGCTGAAACCTCTCATCATAAAGATCACATCAAGGAACGCAGTCCTGTCCTGCAGCTATAAAAGGAAATGAACGTTTTCTCCATCTTGTATACTTTGAATGAACCCATCCAAGATATCCTGGATAGAGGAGCTTGTGTTTCTACTGTGGGTACACATTTCTTGCTTTGGATGTATTTTTAGAACTTGTTGGTATTGTTTGGAAGTGTTAATTGAGAAACATTACCACAATCTTCCTCTCCTTAACACATTTTGGGAAAATCTATGATGACACAATTGCACATGAGAATTTTTTAATGCATTGAAAGACTGAGGACTGTTCACTTGGGGAAATTGCAGATAGAGTGGGGATAATCACATTCAAAAAATCTGCAAGTATCTCGACCAGTGTCCCAATTCCCCTTCCCACCACTCAGGAGAAAGACCCTGCTCCCTGCTTCTTTCATTTGCCTTGAAAAACAATATAATCTGGGAGTCTGATCCCAAAAAGCATGCAAACCACCGAATGATTCTAAAAGGATTTTTTTAAAGGACCAACCATTTAATAAAAGAATCATACTATTGAAATAACTGAGGGCTGATTCAACGCCGTGCCTGGTGGGGGTGGATGGTGTCATCTATGGGCCGGGTCTGTGGGGTTAGCAGGGCTGTGGCTAAATCCAAGGTGATGTCACAGCAATCTAACTGATTACACATGAACTTTCACTAGTTTTTGTTTTGTTTTGTTTTTAGTTTTGGTTGTTTATTATTTGCAGATGTTTATGCATGGGGAAGTAAATAACTGGTTTAAAGCATTAATTTACAATTGTGGAAAAATATTACATAAAAAATACTTTGTAAAATCATAGCGTTCTTTTGAAGTTACGCCACCTGAACACCTAAAATATCCTTAATAGTGATTAAGTCAGACCTCAGTCATTCTGGATAAACAATCTTCTGCAATACTTAAGAGTGGATAGAGTACATGAGAAAGCAACACTTCAGATTTCCCAAAGAAGGGAAAGGATACCGCTTGCATACACCTTAACTATTCACATGGAGAAGTAACTACGTGCTGGAGGAGAGCGAGGGGTGAAATTTGACCAAGTTGAGAGCTACCATCTGTGTGCGTGTGTGTGTGTGTGTGTGTGTGTGTG
>NW_007750280.1:0-8027 GCF_000696425.1 Galeopterus variegatus | reverse complement strand
GTGTGTGTGTGCGCGCGCGCGTGCTCAGGAGGTGTTTTTTTGGGCAGATTGTGGGGAGAGGGCCCCCTGCACCTAGAAGAAGGTGTTGGGCCTCTTAGTGGGTTGTGCTGGTGACACAGGACCTGGCGGGGCAGCAGGAACTTGATCTTGCAGTGATGGAACTGCTTGACTGCTGGCCAGTGGCACTTGCCACAATCCCTCCACCTTCATGATCTGGATGGAATGAGTCTGGGTGCAGTGCCAGGTACCCATGTCTCAGTCTGCAGAAAAGGGAAAGGGAAAACCTATCAAGCACCTGCCCAATGACCTGGCACATCCTCTCAGGTACAGCAACTGCCTGGGGTCCCAACTTGATACTGACTGGGGAACTGGGTGGCTGCAGCCTCTGGCCCCAGCAGGCACTAGCCACAACCAGCTGCACTTTTAAATCACCTGGGGAACTTGTAAGAAGTATCAATGCCTGGGGTTCCTCCACATCAAGGAAGTCTGAATCTATGGGGTGGGCTCTGGGTGTTGCTATGTTCTCTAATCTCTGAGAGCCACTGGCCAATCTCTGGGAGCCACTTGCCTCCCTCTGTTCATTTGACCTGTGGATCAGACTGGAAGGGGCAAATTCTCCAGACAGGACAGGAGAGCACTCTGGGGAAAAAAAGGTGGGATAGGAGAACGGCATTGGCTTTTCCAGTCCTATAACCAAGAGGGCCTCCACCTAACCTGACTTGTGCACAATCCTACTGGCTGGTTTATTCCTCTCATCTCTCCCTCTTTTTGTCATGAGGACCTCAAGGTTCTCAGATGCTGGGAAAACAATTGCCCAATTTCATTATATTTTCCCAGCCTGCTGTAGCATAAGTATCTCCTATCAGCATGGCTATCAAGCTGGGATAGATGGTGTCAGCCTTAGAGTTTCTGCTGACCTTATGCTCAGTGACATTCATCAATTTATTTATCTATACCACAAATATATTCAATTCCCTATGCTAGGCACTGTCAACTTATTTGGCACCTGGCCTGGGCTGGGAAGTTAAGTAACCAGATCCAATGTCCCACACTGGAGCCCTGAGGTTATGGTGCCACCTCTCTCTTGAACCTTGGTGATTGTTGCCCATTGTCAGAGACTGATTCCTGGGCTGATGGACTGTGACAAGCTCACCCAACACGTCCATACTCAAGAAGTGGAGGCGGCTAGTGGCCAACACCCTGTATCAGGCTGATACCAACCAAGGCTACCCAGGGACTAGAATATTTATGAGTTAAAATAATAGATAGAAAGCTCATCTTTGATGTTAACACTTTCTTCTGGGCCATGATTTTGGAGGAAATACGTGATTTGCCATAATTTATTGTCACTGAGCCTCTCTGTTGGACCATGCAGAATGGCTTCCTCCAGGAAACTATTTACCACTTCTGTTGCTAAAGAGGGCTCCATCCAAAAGACACATAATTAAATGAGGGTACATTTTGTAGCCTATCAGAGGAAGAACAATTCAAAATGCTATTTTTGAGTGTGCTACAGGTAGATTGTTTTATGATTGCAGCAGACCACCGGTAATACCTGTCTTTAAAAGTTTCCAGACCAAAGTTATCCCAACTTTGTGAAAAATTTCAAGCTTCAATGAGATCATTGTTTAGATAATTATTTGCCTGAAGTAAATTCTGGTCCTAACTATGTAAACATGTGGGATTCTTAGCCCATAACCAGGGAAATGTAGGATAGTCCTACCTTCCAGGTAAAAAAGTGTTTATCTCATGTCTTTGTGTGCTATAGCAGTGCCTTAGTCCATTTTCTGCTACAATTAGAGAATACCACAGACTGGGCAATTTACAAAGGACAGTTTATTTGGCTCACAGTTCTGAAGGCTGGAAAGCCCAAGAGCATGGTGCTGGCATCTGAAGTTCATCCTGTGGCAGAAGGTATCACATGGCAAGGAAGCATGCATGTTAGACAGAGAGAAAATTGGGCCAAACTCATCATGACTTTCATCACCAGACTATATGTTTGAAAGAAAAGGGAGCCATATGCTCCAATTGCCCACCACCCAAGACAACTAACCCACTTCCTGATAAGGGCATTAATCCATTCATGAGGGCAGAGCCTCATGGCTAATCACCTCTTACAAGCTCCATTTCATAATATTGTCACATTGGCAATGAAATTTCAACATGAGTTTTGGAGGGATCATTCAAAGCATAGCAAATAGAAAACCACAGACTGGGTAATTTATAAAGACCAGAACTTTATTTTTCCTAGTTCTGGAGTCTGGGCAGTTTGAGATCAAGGTGCTGGCATCTTGTGAGGACCTTCTTGCTGCATCCTCACATAGCAGAAAGCAGAAGGGCAAGAGCACAAACTCCCTCTGGCAAGCCCATTTATAAGGACATTTAGCCCTGTTCGTGAGGGAAGAGTTCTCAAGGCCTAATCACCTCCTAAAGGCCCCACTTCTTGATGCTATCACATTGGCAACACTTGAATTTTGGAGGGAACACATTCAAACCATAGCATCGCATAGTAAAATTTCAACATTGACACCTGCAGTCAGAGCATATGGCTCCTTTTTCTTTCAAACACATGGACTGGTCTCCAGCTTCTGCCTAAGGATCAGCAGAACAGTGAATTCTTGAGAATGAGTGTCTCTGAGTCATGCTAGCCATGCTAGTCAGCTATGTGTATGTCAAGATAAATCACCAGAAAGTTACGGGTCTGGACCACATCAGCTAAACTCCCCAAAGAAATATCTTCACTGAGTTATGATTTAATAAACAGCTTGCCCTCCTTGTTTATTGCAGGTCAGTATAAGAAATGGGTATGAGAAAATCATTTCTACATCTTCTATAAGCTACTTTTCAATCTGTATTGTCATTTATATAAAAATCAATCCTACAAAAGCCATCAAGAATTTATTGCCAAGAGAAAATAAGCCCTTACTGAAGAACTTATAAGCTTCCTTCATCAGACACTGAAAACTATAAAGCTCAATGTATTTTCCCTTTTCCTTCGATTGCTATGAGGCTTAGAGTTTAATTTAGTGCTCAGTTGTAACAATTCTCTTTAACCTAGGTCTCTGATGTGTGTATCTCCTGTCCCTTCTAATTTTTAGCCTTTGACCTATTTTGATCCTTACTTTATAGTTCTAATGCATGTGTCTTTTTCAGTAAAGTGTTAATTTTGGAAGTGCACTGTGGCATCCACATCTCACTACTTCATGTCCTGACTCCTCGGCTCAGGTAGCTCTCATCTCCCCAAAGGAAGATCCTGAGGGAGCAAGATGCAAATTGTGTGTATTTTGGTAGGTTTTGAGACCCCACACAGGAGTCTGGGCCCAAGAAGCAGGCTGCAGTGGGGAGTACTAGCACCTTGAGAAAATCGTTGTCTGAATAGGAAGGCAGAGAAACTGAAAGGACCAATATAGTAAGAGATGGGAATCCTGAACACAAATTTACAGTCAGGTGTGTTAAAACCATCAGCTCTGACTTAGAATATATAGCCTACACATACTTCTATCTAATAATAATGACATTTGCTAAAACATCCATGTATTTCAAAATCATCAAAGCCATATTTATTACTGGTGCATTGCTTTTTATTTCCTGCTCATTAATAAAAATAAGAGGCAGAGCTATGAAGAGTTCTATCAGAATGTGCTGCCAGGTCAGTTGGTTTTGAATAGTCCTAACTGGTCTACTGAATTGGGGCCCAGTGGAAACGTGTCCAAGCCCGTCTATGACTCTAATAACACACGGCCCTTTCTGCAAGGGTGTTGATTGCACAAGTGTATGATGTTACTGGTAAGAAAGATGGAGCCTCTGTAGATTTTTCATAACTCAACTACCCATGATAGAATGGAGGGGAGAAAAGGAAGAACAACCTAGAATAATCTTGCAAAACCTTAGGCAGCAAAGCAAGACAGAAGGGAAGCTTCCACTCTGGACTAAAGGCAGAAGTTTTCGAGTGGAGTTTCACCTGAAAGAAATGACGAATTTGATGAGAGATGGATACTGCAGAAGAGTAGAGAATGGCAAAAGCTTCGGAAAAGCAGAGGTTGGGGTTCGGGGACTTGCAGACAAAAGGCTGAAACAGGGAAGAAAGAAGGAAAGGAGATGCTGAGTAGAAATACTAATTTTTAAAGATCAACAAAAACCAATGCACATGACCCAGGCAGGTGAGACCAAGAAAAAGATTCCCAAAAGAATGAGCAGGTAGTTGTAGATTCTAGGACATCTCTTTAAAACTGGATCAGTAAAGTTCACTTTGCCAAGTTGTAAATTATTTGAACTGCATACATTCTAACGTTAGACCTGAATACCGGTTTCTATATAGACACAAAAGGGCCTTCAGGTTGAAAGAAAACAGAATTATGAATGGAGATCAGAAGTATTTTTGGTCATCAAATGGTTCTTACAAAATGATATTTTGATTAGATAAATATAAATGAATCAGAAACACATGAACAAAATATTTGTTGAAGCACATAGGAATTTCATTTTTAAAAGGCTGAAAAGCTTCTGCACAGCAAAGGGAAAGATCGACAGAATGAAAAGGCAACCTACAGAATGGAAGAAAATATTTGTGAATCATATCTTATAAGGGGTTAATATCCAAAATATGTAAGGAACTCAAACAACTCAATAACAAAAACTTTAAAAACTGATTAAAAAAATGAGCAAAGGACCTGAATAGAAATTTCTCCAAAGAAGACGTAAAAATGGCCAACAGGTATACAAAAAGGTGCCACTAATCATCACGGAAATGCAAATCAAAGTCACAATGAGATGTTGTCTCACACCTGTCAGATGGCTTTATCAAAAAGGCAAGAAAGAACAAGCATTGGCAGGTTTGTGGAGAAATAGGAACCTCTGCACACTGTTGGTGGGAAGGTAGACTGATGCAGCCATTGTGGAAAAACAGCATGGAGGTCCTTAAGAAATTAAAAATAGAACTACTATATGATCCAGCAATCCCTCTGCTGCGTGTATACCTGAAGGAAATAAAAGCACAGCTTTGTAAACATATTTGCACTCCAATGTTCATTGCAATATTATTTGTAATAGCCAAGATACGGAAACAACCCAAGTGTCTCTCTTGGTTGGATGGATAAAGAAATTGTGGTACGTATATACAATGGAATATTATTCAGCCTTAAAGAAAGAAGGAAATCCTACTATTTGTGACAACATGGATGAACCTAGAGGATTATGTTAAGTGAAATAAGCCAGACAGAAGGAAAAATACTGCATGATCTCACTTACCTGTGAAATCTTAAGGAACAAAAATGTCGAAAATCAAATACTTAGAATAAAATGGTGGTTACCAAGGGTGGTGGGAGGTCAGTGGGAGGGGAGAGAAATAGGAAGATGCAAGTCAAAGGGTACAAAGTTGCAGTTATGAAGGATGAATAAGTCTAGAGATCTAATGACAATAGCCAATAAGATTGTATTCTGGGAATATGCCAAGAGAGCAGATTCTAGGTACTCTTACCACACACACACACACCCACACACACACACACACACACCCACACACACACACACACACACAGAAAGGTAATTATATGAGATGATGGGCATGGTGATAGGCTTAACTGCAGTAATCACTTCACTATGTATATCAAGATAAGTATATCAAAACATCTTGTACTCCTTAAATATATACAAAAAAATTTTTAAAAGAAGAGAAAGTGCTGACATAATGCATTAAGAGATCTGATGAAGGAATGAGACAGAAAACAGTTTGAGATGTTCTGCTCAGCCTAAACCACCAGTGGGTCTCATAATCCTCCTTTGTCATTTTCATGGTAGAATTTCTATCCTGTCTCAGTTTTTAAGTTTTGATATCTTTTCCTCACTCAATGATGGTAACATCAGCCTGAAAAGTTCCCAGAAACCTCTTTAATTACAGGTGTCTTCTGAAAATACTGTTTCTTAATCTGAGATTAGACCAGAGGAATTGCCTTAATCTGTGCCTACTTAATACCTAACTAAGAATTTGTAGCTTCTCTTGTATCTCTTGAAAACGGTACCTATGGTGAACTGTGCTCGTCCCATCCTTCTGTGACATATTATGTGAATGTCTTTTAGTCAGGCCTCTGATGGAAGAGACAGATAGCCAGGAAACCAAGGGCCCCAAATCTCAGCCAGCTGCCTACTACTTTCTCCCTAGGAAGGGAGCTCTGTCCCAAAATGCCATGTGAAATCCTTGGTCCTGGTGATTTGGGCACAACTATGGATGTATAAATACTGAGCACAACTTTTGCCGCTACAGTAAAGCCTGAGGGGAAAACAACCCTTATCACCAAAGGTCCTTAGACCAGCACCTTCCAATAGAAATATAATGTGTCACAAATGTGAGCCACATGTGTAACTTTAAATTTCCCAGTAGTAGGTGAAATTAATTTTATAACATATTTTAACAGAATATATCAAAATATTACCATTTCAACATTTAATCAATAGTAAACATGTATTAATAAAATATTTTACAAATCTAAATTTGCACTAAGTGTTTGAAATCCTGTGTGTATTTCATACTTAGAGCTCTACATTTCAACTTCTGACCGGCAACATGTGGCTAGTGGCTACCACATTGAACAGCACAGTCCTAGACTTACATTTTAACACTTGCCTTGAAGTTGCATCACTGATGATGAGAGAAAGAATAAGAAGTTGAATTAAAGGCAGTGACGAAGCTAAGGGAAAAGAAATCCATGTCCTTAAAGGTGTGCTTCTCAGAGTGAAATCTATGAACCTCCTATGTCAAAATCACCTAGGATGCTTATTAAAAATGCAGACTCCTGGGTCTGACCCTAAATCTACCTAATCCTAATCTCTGAGGTTGGACCTAGGAATATGCATTTTAAAGCTTCTGGGCTAATTCTGCACACTTTCTGCTCTGGTGTCAAGAAGAGAAGTCATGCATTTGGGCTACATGCTACTCACAGAGCAGCTGTATTTTCTTTGTTCCCAAAAGAACAAAATGTTTTTAAATGTTTTGAGCTATTGTTTCAAAATTGGGATGACACACACACACGCACACAAGAACACACACACACAGATTTTTAGATAGTCTTGAAAAAGTCAGAAAACTATGAAGCTAGAACCTGCATTTCCATATGAAAACAATTGGCTAGAGGTGAACAGTTGGGAATTCTTTAGACGGGACAAGGGCTGATCCATTTGTGACTGGCCCAACCTGTCCCATTTCATTTCTCTATATCATATGCAAGCTGTCACAGACTGCTTTAAAATATTTTTTAAGATTTTATAGTAATTTTAGATTTACAGAAAAATTGCAAAGATAGTTCAGAGATTTCCCATATTCTCTTCACTCCACTTCCCTAATGCTCGTATCTTACATAACCATGGTGCATTTGCCCAAACTAAGCAAATAACATTGGTGCAACACTATTAACTAAAGCACCGACTTTACTCAGTCTGCACCATTTTTTCCACAAATACCCTTTTTCTGTTCTAAGATCAAATACAGATTCCATGTTGCATTTAGCCCCATAGGCTTTTGAGTTTACGATCACTGGTCTGGAGCAGCAGACCTAGTTTGGCCACTTCATGCCTCCTTTCTTCTAGACCTTCCCTAGGTCCCATTAGGCCCATCAGGGGCAGGTGATTCCTCCCAAGTGGTAGGCAAACCCCAGACATGCTATAATTCCAACAGCTGCACCAGCTATACAATAATAGCTGCAGGTGCAAATTGAAGAACAGCCTTCACACATCCAGTGTGGAAAGAACTCTTCATTCCTGGGTCTTTCAGCACACCTGCACATACTAATGGCAATGCCAGTAGCACCGTCTTCTAAGAAGTNTTAAAAATGCAGACTCCTGGGTCTGACCCTAAATCTACCTAATCCTAATCTCTGAGGTTGGGACCTAGGAATATGCATTTTAAAGCTTCTGGGATAATTCTGCACACTTTCTGCTCTGGTGTCAAGAAGAGAAGTTATGCATTTGGGCTACTTGCTACTCACAGAGCAGCTGTATTTTCTTTGTTCCCAAAAGAACAAAATGTTTTTAAATGT
>NW_007750279.1:8019-10159 GCF_000696425.1 Galeopterus variegatus | reverse complement strand
ATTGGCTTTGCAAGAATAATAAGGGTTGGTGATTTCTCCAATTTATTTTCAACAGTATGGGCCAGGCACTGTTTGTTGTCAGTACTTTATATACAGTATCTCTCGTAATCATTATGATAACTTTACACAGAGTACCCTTATGTTGTTCACCTTACATACAAAGAAACTGGGGCTGAGATTTTAAGCAATTTCTCCAAGTTTACTAGCAAAACATGTTCCTATATGAAACCCCAGTCATCTTGGCTTTATAACACATGCTTGGCACCTCAAGTTTCTTTAGAAAAAGTCCAGGAATATCACAAGAATCAAACTGTTCTCATTGTGTAAACTAATTCATGCTTCTCTATGTCCAGACTTCCTTGGTTCTTGCCCCAAACCCTCTACCCTCCCATCGATTCATTGGTCCATTAATAAATACACTTCTTTTCTTCTTAAGTTAGCTGAAGGTGGATGCTGCTGCTTTCAACCAAAAACCCTGATTGGTACATAGGCTCTGCTTCCGAGTTCTTAGTTATATAACATTAATCCTCATTCATTTCCAAAACACCACTTAAAATGCCATATTAAGTACGAAACTTGATGTTATAGGTCAGATTTTCATTCTTTGCAACTTCTGACTTCTGTTCTATATACCCTCTTTCTGAGTAACACCTAATTTTAAAGGGGAAGTCAATTCAATTCCCCTCTTATTTTAACAAGCAACTTAATTAGTTGATCTGGTTGGCCAAATAATGGTCTGCTAAAATATAAAGGACCTGATGCCAGGGACCTGTGAATATTGCCTTACGTAGCAAAAGGGACTTTGCAGATGTGATTAAGTTAAGGATCTTGAGATGGAGAGATTATCCTGAATTATTTGGGTGGGCCCTAAATGTAATCATCAATGTCTATAGAAAAGAGGCAGAGGGAGATTTGACTTCAGAGGAGGAGTATTTCTGTGATGATGGGAACAGAGATCAGAATGATGTGTTATGAAGATGGAGGAAAGGGCCACAAACCAAGAAATGAGGTCTCCACTAGCAGCTGAAAAGGCAAGGAAATAGATTCCCTCCTCAGAGCCTCCGAGAGCAGCTGGCCCTGCCAACACCTTGGTTTTAATCTCACTAACAGTCACTTCAGACTTATGACCTCCAGAACTGGAAGAGAATAAAAAAGCCACTAAACTTGTGCTAATGTGCTACAGTGCCAACAGGAAACTAACTGTTGATGAAATGAGGACATCATTTTGTAGGCTTATGCTTGGTACAGAAAACTGAGCACATTTTGACTCTATTTTATTTTTAACCCAGGGAGGATCGATGACAACTCACACACATGCATTGTCAAATGTCCAGGCAGTTAGTGAGAAAATCGTGTCATGAATTCTGTTGTGCAGAAGGGAGAGCATTCTTGTGGTCAATGGATTTTTTTTTTTTGGGGGGGGGTGAATGGTATGAAAACGCCAAGTGGCATAAACTTGATAAATTGCAAAAGTTCATATCTCACATTGTATTATATATATATTTTTTCATGGAGTGTCATTAACAATGTTTCTGCCACCAGTTTTTTTAGTTTTGAGAATCATTCAGTGTGGACAGGAGCAGCAGCAGCAGGAATTAAGTTTGGTTGGAGCGCCAATGTAATGCGACCTACATCTAAAGAAAACTCCCAGGGAAAATGTCTGCCCAAAATAAAGCTCCTTTTTTTGTTTTTGTTCTGAGTGCCATTTGTCCTTTAGAGAAGGGAAGATAAATTAATCACTGTGGTGGAGTCATTTGAAAGATTAAAAGGCTTGCATAGTTTCTGTGAAAACTATGCCCTTTGAAGATACTATGCACCTGATAAGGTTTTAGAAATTTAATTTAAAAATGTTATAAAGATTTTAAATGGCCATTGGGTCCTTTGTTGGAATGGGGGAGGGGGAGGAGCCCTGTGGTTTTGTGTGTGTGTGTGTGTGTGTGTGTGTGTGTGCTGGGAATGGTGGGGATGGGGAGGGAGTGGAGTGGAGTGAATGAATACCTGTTAGAATTCTTTGAATAATGTTGAAATATATTGCTATTGTTAATAAAATTATGGTTGGTGCACCAAGCAGAATACATTTGAAGTAAATAGCTTCTAAACTGATATTACAGAGATTGCCAATATCAACGTGTTTCTATTT
>NW_007750279.1:5219-7680 GCF_000696425.1 Galeopterus variegatus | reverse complement strand
TGAAGTAAATAGCTTCTAAACTGATATTACAGAGATTGCCAATATCAACGTGTTTCTATTTCACAGTGTGTAGATAATAGGAGGGAACACACGTCTAAAGGTCATTGCTTATGTTGTAGTTATATGTCTTACAATGCCTGACTGATGTTTTTAAAAGAGTGGCTGAATACTTATACCATCCAGGATGGATATTCTCTCAGATGCTGACAAACACACATCTATCTAGATAATGGAACTGTTTCTTTTTTTTTTTTTAATGTGTGTTTGTTCGCATAAATACAACACATAGAGCATTCAGCTGTGACTCATGAATAAATCTTGAAGATGCATGAGAAGACAAAGCATTCAAATTTGATTTTTGAGTAAGGGGAGAGAGGGGAGAGGGAGGGAGGGAGGGGGAGAGAGAGAGAGAGAGAGAGAGAGATCATCCATGGGAAAAATGCTACTTTATTAAATTTCTTTGGTTCTGCTGGAGAGGTAGGGTTGTACATGATTGAGAATTTACATGTTTTAGATTTAACCCTTGTTTATAGAAGCCAAACATTTTGTCAGTTTTGTTATTATTGTTGCTGTTATTACCATCACAGCTTCATGATCTCTGCCATCTGGCTAAAGGGAAAGCCATTCTGCTCAGTCAATCTAATGAATGACTCTACATTGAGCACCTAAGGTATGCTTAAATTAAGCTCAGCTCAGGAGGATTAAATAAAAGTGTTGGTTCCTTTCCGCAAGTAACTGTGGATTAAAAGAGTAGAGTGAGCATAGTTTTCAATTAGGGTCTACAAAATGTGGCACATCTACTTGCCACTTTCTTCTTCATGTCCATGGCGGACCTTGCCAAGTGCTCAGGCTCCTCTTCTCTCTGACCTTGGATGCAGTTTCTCTTCTCAGTACCACAGTCCACAAAACCACTCCCAATGAATGGAAGATGACATTCTTAGTAAAACTCACATGTTCTCTTGTTCTCAGGCAGACAGGTAACTTAACCTCATTAGGTGAGCTTATTTGCTTATCTACAAAATGAGGATAAAATTACCTACCCTCAAAGGAGCTGGTGAAATAATGTAGTGAAAGTTCTGAGGTGTTGATGGGCCAGTTGAAGATGGTAGATGGACAAGATTTGTACACACGAGCCAACTTGTGAATAGTACTGGGATCAGTAGCAGCTTCTGGTAGGCCAGAAGTTAGTTTTGAAATCAAAATACCACCAAAAATGGGGGATGTCATTTTCAGTTGTTTTTTTTCACTCATTAATTAATTTAACAATTCAAAAAAGAGTCCATCTACTACAGACCAATGGTAGTGCTTCTTGAAGAGAATTCGAGCTAGTAGGAGAAATGCTCATGACACACACTATTTTGTGTCTTGGAATTGTCTACAGCTCTGGCCTAATAAACACTTAATTGCAATAAAAGCTCAGGGAAAAAAAAAAAAAAAACTTCAGGGCGAAAGCTCTCCATGCCCACCCAGTCTTTTGCAGTCCTAAACTCACTGGCCTTGCAGATCTTCCTAGAAAGAGCAAAAACAGCTGGAAACACCAGAGTGTACCTGTTTGATGCCCAGATGGGATATATGTGACTTTTCAACACAGAAAAATCAATGTCTTTTTTTTTAAAGCCATTGTAGCCTACATGGGAAATGAAAATTGTCACTGAGCAAATTGGAAATATTCTTCTGTAGCATTCTCTTGACATCTGGTAATTATGCAGGTCTCTTGGTAAATGAGCATTTTGGAAATGACGTGTTCAGAACAACAGTATATACCAAAAGTCATAAGTATTTTTTTTGTTTGTTTTAGGTGCCTGGTGCTTATAGAATCTTGACTAAAGGACTCAAAATGGAATTGGGATTCTGCATAGGTGAGTATGCTCACATAGTTAGTCTCATCAAACAAGTATGGCAGTCACATTAAAAATGATCCTGTGAAGTGATGAAAATTTCATTTGACTTTTTTCTTTTCTTGTGGAGGTGGAGATAAGGGATAGGAGATTAAGAAAGGGAGAGAGAAAGAAAGATATATTCATTTAAAAATGAAGAAAACAAGTATTTTTTATCATTTGATACTCTCTGTATCAAATGTTCTGTCTTACCGAGTTGTTTTGTTTACAAATTGGGTAAGAGATTTAAACTTCCATAGAGAGTTAGAAAACATGAAGCATGTTCTGACGCCTCCTCTTGTAGCTTAAAAGAATATAAGATCATGTGGTTGTAGCAACAGAAAGCAGAATGTGCTTCCAGTTGCTAGGAACAGTGCTTCCCCAACTTTTCTCTCAGTATTCCACTTAACAAAAGTACCACATGTGAGTTAAATGGTGAAATTAGACCCATGGATGGATAGGGCAACAAGTCTGGGAGCTCTGCCCACCTCAAGTCGGCCAATGTCACCTTGAGAGATGAATGGGTTAGCCTCTTGGCACACCTGTCACCTAGAGGGGACTTTACTGAAATGCTCATGAAGCAC
>NW_007750279.1:3469-4651 GCF_000696425.1 Galeopterus variegatus | reverse complement strand
CGGGCTCCACCCAAGGTCCTGCATCAAATTTTGCATCCATAGTTTTCATTCATTTTCTTTTAAAAGCCTCCCCAAATTGTATAAGTCTCATGTACCACAGTACTGGTTTCCACCCCTGCTAAAAACTCATGTATATATATAGTACCTTTTAGGGAAGTTCTGACCTATGGTTTGTTCAGGATGGGCATATACTAGCAATTCATTCAGCAGCCACTAGGGGTGTCATTCTAGAATATAAAGGTGATTTTGCTTTTCTACACATGGAGGTTTAACCCTTTGTTGTTTAAAAGAAATACCTTAATTTATATGTGTGTGTTTAACTGAGAACTAAATATATGTATGTAGCATTCTAAAACACTAAAATAATAACCTTTGGAGCAAGGGTTTGAGAAATAGAATAATTATGTATTACTTTTCTGTGTCCTCTTATGAATGTTTCTAATACGTTCTACCACTAGTTAGTGTAATAAATTCTGTATTTTAACTCCTCCTTACAGAGATGATGGGAGTTGAAAGCAAGCTCCTGATCTACAACCTCTCTTAAGGTATTCAAAGCCTAGAAGTCTCTCTCACATCTTAGGAATCTGAATGTACCCACGGCCTCATTTCTCTATGACAGTTGATAGGATGTGGTAAGGAATGCAGGTCTTAAGCAGGTCTCCTTTCTTTCTGTCCAGTTACTCCCAAGGCAACTTCACTTTGTACAAAGACAAAAAGTAAGTAGAATCTGTCTTTGGTGTGGTCCCACTTTTTTCTTATATGATCTATACAAGTATCGCACCCTTGACAAGTGGGTGCCGTTAGCTACCTGGATACATCCAGTGATGGAAAAACCACTGCTTCCATCCAGCTGACTTGGCTCTAATTGTAGGAATGTTTTTCCTTACATTTGGCTCAAACTATTTTCCCTCTCCATGCAATGGAACATCCTACTCCTCTGTTCACTGGTTTCATGGCAATTCTCTCATTTTGCTAGTATTTCTACCAAGGTGCTAACTGATTATTTAAGGCCTTACTCCTACAAGATCTATTCCCTATCAACAGGATATTTTAGAAAAATAAATATAAGAAATCCCTGTAAGAACCCCAAAGAATAATTAATAACAATGAAATTTCAGGCATAAGTTTAGAAAGAGGAGCCTGTTCCCTGCGCACCAATTGTGTCTTGCCTGTCGTTGGCTT
>NW_007750279.1:0-623 GCF_000696425.1 Galeopterus variegatus | reverse complement strand
GTCCTTAGCCCTGTAATAAAAAGTGCATGCTTCAGAGCAGGTAGATTTGGGTTTGCATCCTAGCTAAGCCCCCATGCCAGTTATATCACTTTGGGAAAATTACTTGAACTCTCTGAACCTCAGTTTCCCCATATGAAATTGGAGGCAATAACCTTTTAAGCCTATCACGAGAGTTAAATTATATAATGAATAATGCATTATAATAATGCCTAATAAATAATGCATACAGCTGAATACAGCTTTCAACATAGTAAGCCCTCATAGAGTTATGTTTACAGTTATTGTTTTTGTTATTGCTATTATCATTATTATCCCAATAAGATAGCTAACACCTTTAAACCTCTTTCTTCATTATGAAAACTACTTCAAGGTAATTTACTCTTCAGCCTTATGTCAGGGCTAGTTTTAGGAAAAAAAAAAAAAATGTGAGCATGTGCTCCTAGCATGATCCAGCTATTATAGCCAAAAGGCTCAGACTGTTGGGAGTGTAAACCAAGTATGTTGAGGCAGCAGATTTGATTTGAAACAAGTTCTTCATCTTCCTTTTATGACCCTGAATGTCAATGTCTTGTTTCTTGAAATTCCCATCTGAGGCATAGCTTATTAACCAGCTCACAGTATTT
>NW_007750278.1:9832-10162 GCF_000696425.1 Galeopterus variegatus | reverse complement strand
CTAATTGCTCTGGCTAGGACTTCAAGTAATATGCTGAGTAGAAGTAGTGATAGTGGGCATCCTTAACTTGTTTCAGCTTTCCTTATTTAGTATGATGTTAGCTGTGACTTTGTCATATATAGTTTTTATTGTATTAACCCACTTTCCTTCTATACCTAATTTGTTGAGAGTTTTTATCTGGGATGTTGAATTTTATTAAATGCTTTTTCTGTCTTTATTGATATGATATTTTTTTTCTTTCATTCTGTGTATCACATTTATGATTTGCACATGTCCAACCATCCTTGCTTCCCTGGGATAGATCCCACTTGATCATAGTGTGTAATGTTT
>NW_007750278.1:1503-6809 GCF_000696425.1 Galeopterus variegatus | reverse complement strand
CACTTCAATTTCCTTTATTTCTGCTTGATTTTTATCATTTCTTTTCTTCTACTTATTTTGGGTTTAGTTTGTTCTTGCTTTTATAGTTCCTTGAGGTGCATTGTTAGACTATTTGAAATCTTTCTATCTTGTTTTTTAATTGAAACACAGTTGATTATACATATTTTGGGGGTACAGATTTGAATATCAATACCTCTTGATATAGATTAAATTGTGTCCCCCAAGTTTTAAGTCATTGAAGCTTGATCCCCATTGTAACTGTTGAGAGTGGGAAACCCTATTATGGTAATTTAAAGGTGCAGCCTTGAAGAAGTGATTTGATTCTGAGGACCATGCCTAGTAAATGGATTAATAATAGTGGTCATGGGCGTGATTCTGAGGGCTTTAAAAGAAGAAAACATGAGAGTCTCTCTCACTCTGCTTGTACCATCTCACAATGTGATATCCTGTGTTGCTGAAGCCACCACCATAGAAGGCGTTCACCAGATGTGTTCCCTGGACTTTGGACTTCCCAGCCTCTGAAACTATAAGTAATAAAATTTCTTACAAAGTACCCAGTTCCAAATATTTTGTTATAAGCAGCAGAAACAGACTAATACATCTGTGTACAGTCTGTGATGATCACATCAGGATAATTAGCATTTTCATCATTATAAAACTTAATCAACAGTTGTGTTCATTAACCAATTTGATGTAGGGGTTTATTGTTATAAACTTTACTCTTAATACTGTCTTGGCTGTATCCCACAGATTTTGGTATGTTGTGTTTCTGTCTTCATTAGTTTTAAGAAATTTTTTGATTTCCCTCGTAATCTCTTCTTGACCCATTGGCTGTTTTTTTAATTTCCATGTACTTATGTAGTTTTGCAAGTTCCTCTTGTTATCGATATCTGGTTTTGTTCCATTATGGTTGGAAAAAATACTTGATATGATTTCATTTTTTTAACTCATTGAGACTTGTAGCTTAACATATGGTCAGTCCTAGAGAATGTTCCATATGCTGATGTAAAGAATATGTATCCTGCAGCTGTTGAATGAAATGCTCTGTGTATATGTCTATCTGGTCTATCCATCTGGTCAATCATGCCATTTAAATCTAATGTTTCCTTGTTGATTTTCAGTCTCAATCATCTTTTCAATGCTGATATTGGGGTGTTAAAGTCTCCAGCTCTTAGTGTGTTTGTGTCTATCTGTCCCTTTAAATCTGATAATATTTGCTTTATATATCTGGGTGCTCTGGTGTTGGGTGCATATATACTTATAATTGTTATAACCTTTTGCTGTATTGATACTTTTATCATTTTATAATGTCCTCTTTTGTCTCTTATTATAGATTTTTATTTAAAGTCTGTTTATTCAGATTTATATATAGCTTCTCTTCCTTGCTTTTGTTTTCCATTTGCATGGAATATCTATTTCCATCCATTTACTTTTAGTCTATGTCAATCTTTGTAGGTAAAGTATGTTTCTTGTAAGCAGCATATGGATGGGTCATATTGTTGTTGGTTTTTTGTTGTTGTTTTGTTTTGTTTTGTTTTTCTCAATTCAGCTAGTCTATGTCTTTTAAATGGAGCATTTAATCCATTTACATTCAAGGTTATTATTGAGATATGAGGTCTTACTCCTGTCATTTTGTTGGTTGTTTTCTGATCATTTTGTGTATCCTATGCTTTTTCTTCCTCTCTTAGTATTTACCTTGTGGTTTGGTGGTTTTCTGTATCAATAAAATTTGCTTCCTTTCTCTTTCTAATTTGTGTATCTACTCAACAGTAAGTTTTATATATTCAGGTATTTCCATAATAGTTGTTATTGTTCTTTCTATTCTAGATGTATTATTCTCCTAAGCATTTCTGTAAGTCCAGCAGGAAGGTGATAAATTCCCTTAATTTTTGCTTGACTGAGAAAGACTTTATTTCTCCTTCATTTCTGAAGGATAACTTTGCTTGGTAAAATATTCTTGGCTGGCAGTTTTTTTTCTTTCAGACTTTGAATATATCTTCCAATTCTCTATTTTAAATATATCATTCCACTTTCTCCTGGCTTATAGGATGTCTGCTGAGAAGTCTGCTGTTACTCTAATGGGGATTCCCTTATAAGTGACTTGACATTTTTCTCTTACTGTCTTCAGGAATCTCTCTTGGTCTTTAATTTTGGATAGTTTGACTATAATGTGTCTTAGAGATGACCTGCTTGCATTGAACCTATTTGGGGACCTTTGAGCTTCCTGGATGTGAATGTTCGCATCTTTCCAAAGATTGGGGAAGTTTTCTGCTATTATTTCTTTAAGTAGGTTTTCAATATCTTTTTATTTGTTTGTTTTCCTTTTTATCTGGAATGCCGTATTTTGAATATTTGTTCATTTAATGGTATCCCACAAGTCTTATAAGTTTTGTTCATTTTTTTCTTCCTGTGTTATTTCAAAACTGCTATCTTCTAGATCAGAAGTTCTTTCTTTTGCATTATCTAGTCTATTGCTGAGACTCTCAGATGTATTATTTTATTTCATTCAATTAATTCTTCAATTCTAAGATTTCTGCTTGACTTTGCTAAATTATATCCATCTCTGTTTAATTTCTCATTCATATCATGAATTGGTTTTCTAACTTTTTAAAACTCTTTGTCTGCATTCTCTTATATCTCGGTGAGTTTCCTTCTTATAATTAATTGGAAGTCCTTTTCCAGCAAGTCAGCAATTTACAATTTTGGAGGATCAGTTATTGGAGCACTACTTCAGTTTTTTCGTGGTGTCATGTTACCTTGTTTTTTCCACATTTCTTGCTTCTCTGCATTGAAAACTGTGCATCTGGTGGAATAGTCACCTTTCTGAGTTTTGTAGAGTGGCTTCCATGGGAAAAGACTTTCACCTGCAAATGCATCTTAGGGTGTCTATTAGGTAAAGTTCAATGGCTTTGTTCCAGATGGATGCATTAGTGTAGACTCTGTGTAGTTTTCTTCAGCTGTAACCCACTTTCACTATGTCTGTAAGTGATTCAGTGACCTATGCTTTGGTGATTTGTGGCAGTGATGGCACAGCTTTGCTGAGGGAAGTATCACTGGATTGGTTTACAGCCTGTGCAAATACACCTGTGGTTCAGCCACCTCAGGAGGTAGCTCACTGGGGATATAGTTGCCAGATTGATTCTCAGGCTGGGGTTGTGGGCGTATGGCATGTTAGGGTCTCCAGGACTGATTTGCCAGTGGCATGGTCACTGTGCTACTTCTCTGACCAGGGATGGGCCCATTAGGGGCACATCAGCCAATCTGTTTATCACTTGGATATATTTGCATGTTATGGCTCAAAGATTTGGGCATGGGTCTTCCAGGGGCATGACATCTGAGCTGCTTCTCTGAGCCATGGGCATGGGTACACTTTGGCTTGGCTAGTTAAGTGTGAGTCTGCTGGTGGCCCTTTGGCTCTGCCAGTTCTTGGGGCCCAATGTGAGGTGTGCTTCCTTCTGAAGTTCAGGAGTTGAATTGCCAAGGGCAGAGCTGCTGAGCTGCTTCTGAGGAAGTGGGCAAAGCTGCTACATAGGACTATGGTGAGGGGTCCAACCAGCCACTTTCCAGTTGGGGGGTGGGGTTGCTAGGCAGGCCTGCAGTGATGGGGTCAGTGCAGCTGCTTCTGGGACTATGTTTAAGGCTGCTAAGTGGGACTGTTCAGAATGTAACTGCCTGTTTATTTCTCAGGGAGGGGCAAGTGAGCTTTATTTCTACCAGTTCAAGGGCTTATTCATTAGGATAGAGACCTATGAGCTATTTTCCCATGTTGGGGTCTAAGGTACACACAACTCAGTCAGCTAGAGGGATTGTGGGTAGCGGGAGGAAAGGAGGGTTGTCCAACTGAAGAGGGTCAGCCTGTCTAATCTTTGGCCAGGGAAATGGGGGTTCATCAGTTCAGCAGGACTAAGGTTGGCTTCCCAATCTGTAGAATTAGAGTCACTGCTACTGTGAGCCTAGGCTTCAAGCCACTGGGATCAGGGTGTTGTAGCCTCTCTTGTGAGTATGGTGGGATGAAGGGAAAGCTTTATGGCTGGGGAAGCACCATAGCTACTAGCCCCAAGGCAGGGCACACTTCCATAATGGCTCTGTTTTCAAAATGGTACTGTGCTGCATTGGCTTGAGTCATAAGGATGTGAGGTGGGGATTGCACAGTTTGTGATAGTGTTCTAGAGTGATGCAGTATGTATGTTCAGGGCTTTTCCTGCCAAAGAATATGTGGGCCCCTGTGGTGTGGATAAGGGTTGATGTGGGTTCTCTACCTATCTTTTTGCCCTAAGGGAAAATCCTTCCTCTGCCAATCTTGGTGTTGGAGACATGGCAATTGAGGCCATGTGCCTCTCTCTCTTCTCTGAGCTACCATCCTGGGCTTTCATGCTCCACAGGGATCTCACCAGTCTCCTGTTGCACTTCCACAATCTCCCGCCAATGCTCCTATCAATATTTACCTGTGTGTTGTTATTCTGGTCCTTTTCTGTATGAAGAACATGCCTGAGCAACTCTAGTCCACCATCTTGTCTCATGCTTAGGAATATCTTTTAGATCAGATTATGGGGACAGAGAAGTGACATTTAAAAACAGATCAGAATGATAAGAAACATCCTGCTATGTGAAACCTAGGGAAAGAGAATTTGAAGGTAAGAAATAGCTGCACAAAAAGTCATGATTTGGAAGTAAACTTATAGTATTTGAGAAAGAGCAAATAAGGCCAGTGTGGTAGCAATAGAGAAGGAAAACAAAGAAGCTGTAAAAAATTAGATAAGAGAAGGAAGGAAATGCAAGCCTAAAACATGAAATGGAGTTTGGGTTATATTCTACGTGCAATGAGAAGGCATTAGAGGGCTTTAATAGAGAAATTTGCAATCCGATTTGTGTTTTAAGAAAGCTCACTTTGGCTACTATGGAGGGAATGGATTTTAGGGGAATAAGGAAAGAAAAGGAGAGAGCAGTGAAGGGCCCATTGCAAGGGTTCAGGCAAGAGAGATGGTGGCTGGGACAAGAGAGGTGGCAGGAAATGTGGTGAGAAATAATTGGATTTCAGACATATGTTGAGGATTGAGGTCTTAAGAAATAGATTGTAAAAGCAGAAGAGAAGGGGATTAAGGAGTAAGCCCAGGGTTGGCACTCGAATGCTTGAAAGTTGGGACACAGGAAGGAATCAGCAAAGGAGATTGATAAGGTAGAGCCACTGAGGCGGCCAACAGAACATGAGAGTGTGACGTCCTAGAAGCCAAGCGGAGAAAGAGTTTCAAGAAAAAGAGAAAAATCTACCATGTCTAATCAGGCTGACAGGACAAGAAAGAGGAGCA
>NW_007750278.1:0-316 GCF_000696425.1 Galeopterus variegatus | reverse complement strand
TCAAGAAAAAGAGAAAAATCTACCATGTCTAATCAGGCTGACAGGACAAGAAAGAGGAGCAATTAGAGGTCATTGTTAACCTTAATGAGAGCCTTTTTATTATTCAGACAAAAGCCCTATTGAAGCAGGTTAAGGAGAAAAAAGTGGGTGAAGACATACAGCCAGTAGGAGAGTCCACTCCTTCAATGACATTTGCTGTGAAAGCAAATAGAACAATTATGTAGTAGGTGAAGGTAGACATAGGTTCAAGTGAGATTTTTTAATTGATATTAAGATGTTTGCATGCCTATAGGATTTCAGATGATAACAATAAGCT
>NW_007750277.1:9779-10163 GCF_000696425.1 Galeopterus variegatus | reverse complement strand
TTTGTCATATATGGTTTTTATTGTGTTGAGATACTTTCCTTCTATACCTAATTTGCTGAGATTCGTTATGAATGGATGTTGAATTTTATCAAGTGCTTTTTCTGCATCTATCGAGATAATCATATGGTGTTTTTCCTTGATTTTGTTGATGTAATGTATCACAATTATTGACTTGCATGTGTTGAACCATCCTTGCATCCCTGGGATGAATCCCACTTGATCATGGTGCATAATTTTTTGATATGTTGCTGTATTCTGATTTCTAATCTTTTGTTGATGATTTTTATCTCTAGGTTTGCCAGAGATATTGGCCTGTAGTTCTTTTTTTGTTGTATATTTGTCTGGTTTTGATGTCAGGGTGATGCTGATGTCATAGAATTAGTT
>NW_007750277.1:3723-4960 GCF_000696425.1 Galeopterus variegatus | reverse complement strand
ATACAGCAATCACAATAATATGTTGAACTTTCAAAAGGAGAGAATAGAACTGAGGTTACCAGAGGTGGGAAAGAAAAAGGGGGAGGGAGTAACGAAGGAATTGGTAAAGGGCCATGAAAAATAATTACATTGTGTATTGTTGAATACACTGATTTTCCTGATTAGAGCAACACATATTGCACATGGGTATTGATATTCAACTCTGTACCCCACAGACATGCACAATCAACTATGTTACAATAAATAAGAAAATAGATATATAAATAAATAAATACATAGATAAATAAATAAATAAAATTTCCGTGGAAAGCTCTGCTCTTTTCTGCCACTGATCTAGGCACAACAGTTTTGGCACTCATTTAGCAGACAGTCTGCTGAATTGTAATTTTTCATTCAGAATTGTGTAGGCTGGACCAATTAAAATTTATGGTGTTGGCTATTGTTTCTGCTGTTAATCACAGGTCTTCTTCAATTATGGCACAAACAAGATTAATTTTTTTCTTTGCAACTGATTTGGATGATCTGTTGCTGCAGGCTTTCTCTGCAACACCATCTTGTCTCTTCCTAAAATAAGAGTTTTAATAACCGCTGATTTCTTTGGGGCATTATCCCCATACACTTTTTGTAAGGCATCAATGATTTCACCATGCTTCCACCCAAGCTTCACCATAAATTTGACGTTTGTTGTAGCTCCAGTTTTAGTAGAATTCATGCTGCTCTGGTAGGAGCTCTTTTCAAACTGATGTCTTATTCTTCTTAGTGCCTCAAACTATATTCTGCTCAGAGATGTTATAACAAGTTAGTATGAGTTTATTTGGGTGTCAGAAAAGTTGGAATTCATGCATAGTTCTTTATAATACCCATTTTTCATGAACTTTTTGAAGATCCCTCATAAAATTATTTATCTATAACACCTTTTTCAGTTTAATTTTTTCCATTTTTTCTATATCTCTACATTGCAGGCTAATGAAAGACAGTAAACCTTTCCACCATAAAAATAACAAATATTTTGTATATTTTAAAAATTTAGATAAAAATATTTTTTTAATCTTGGAGGCAATCTTACCTTTGGGGACTTATTTTTAGAGATTATATTGGTGGCAGGGTAAACAAGTAGTTTTTAGGTATGTGTCATTTGGGTAAAATGGATACATCTGGGAAAAACACAGTGAAGTTTTTGAGTTACAATTTCTCTAAAACTGTCATATAGTTTACGGACTTATATACAAAAAAATTA
>NW_007750277.1:0-2670 GCF_000696425.1 Galeopterus variegatus | reverse complement strand
TGTGTCTCATCATTTTTATTCATTTAACTTTGTTGACATGTAATCTCATGACCATATCTGATTTGAGTAGAGCAAATAAATGTACTTTTTAACAGGTTAGGTCCTTCCTAGCTGCATATGCACAGTGAGGACGGTGGAGAAACTACTACTTCTGCAGTCCATTTCACTGACCACTAAATTTACTTAGCTCTTTTTTAAAATAAATACTATTTATTTATCATTTTTTAATTATTTTATTTTTATCAAAACTCAACTGATTATACATATTTATGGGGCACAGAGTTGATTATCCATAGCTGTGTACAATGTACGATGATCAAATCACAATAGCATGTTCATCATTACAATATGTCATCATTCTTTGTGCCCATTAACCAATTTCTTGCTTATTCCACTCCTTCCCTTTTTATTACCTCTAGTCATGACAATTTTGTTCTTGCTTTCTAACAGTTCAACCTATTATTGTGATTGTTGTTTTTCTTTGTTTTTTTTTCTTTCTTTCTTACCTCCCACTTATGAGTGAGGACATGTGGTATTTATCTTTCTGTGCTGGGCTTATTTCACTTAACATAATTTTCTCCAAGCTCATCTGTTTCTGCAAATTGTAGAACTTCACTATTTTTTTATGGCTAAGGAGCATTCCATCATGTAAACACACCATATTTTCCTTCTCCAGTCATCTGATGATGGACATGTAGGTTGATTCCAACTCTTGGCTATTGTAAGTAGAGTTGCTAACGTGGGAGTGCAGGTGTCCCTTCAATATGATGATTTCCATTCCTTTGGGTATATAGCCAGCAGTGGGATCACTGGATCATATGGTAGTTCTATCCGCAGTTGTCTGAGGAATCTCCATGCCATTTTCCATATGGCTACACCAATTTACAATCCCACCAACAGTGCAGGAGAGTTCCCCTTTCTCTGCACCTGAACTAGAATATGTTATTCTCTGTCTTTTTGATAATAGCCTGCCTAGCTGGGGTAAAATAATATCTCAGTGTGGGTTTGATTTGAATTTCCATGATGATTAGTGATATTGAGCATTTTTTTCATGTAACTGTTGGCCATTTTTAAGCCTTCCTTTGAAAAATGTCTATTCATTTCCTTTGCCTATATATTTTTTTCCTTTTTGTCTTTTTTACTGACTGGTAACGGGATCGCAACCCTAGGTGTCATGCCCGTACCGGGGACCGGCAACGGGATCGCAACCCTCGGTGTTGCGCCCGCACCGCGCTCAGCCAGTGAGCAGGAACCGGTCTCTACATGGGATCCAAACCCTTGGTGGGAGCGCCGCCGCTCTCCCAAACGGCGCACTCTCCAGTGCACCACCGGTCCGGCCCCTTTTGCCTATTTTTTAACTGACCGCGCTCAGCCAGTGAGCAGGAACCGGTCTCTACATGGGATCCAAACCCTTGGTGGGAGCACCGCCGCTCTCCCAAATGGCGCACTCTCCAGTGCACCACCGGTCCGGCCCCTTTTGCCTATTTTTTAACTGAAAAAAAAAATTATAACAGTTAAGTTTTTTGAGTTCCTTGTGTATTCTGGATATTAATCCCTTGTTGGATTTATAGTTTTCAAATATTTTATCCCATTCCGTAGGTTGTCTTTTCACTCTGCGGATTGTTTCATTTGCTGTGCAGAAGCTTTTTAGTTTGATATAACCCAATTTGTTTATTTTTCCTTTTGCTGCCCATGCTTCTGGGATCTTATAAAGTCATACATCTGGAAGTGTTTCCCCTATGTATGCTTCTAGGAGTTTTATAGTTTCAGGTCTTATATGTAAGTCTTTAATTCATTTTGTGTTGATTTTCATATAGGATGACAGCTACAGGTCTAGTTTCATTCTTCTACATATAGATGTCCAGTTTACCCAGCACCATTTATTGAAGGGCTGTCCTCTCCCCAGTGTAAGTTCTTTGTTCCCTTGTTGAAGATTAGTTTGCTATAAGTATGTAGTTTGATTTCTTGGTTCTCTATTCTGTTCCAGTGGTCTGATTGTTTTTATGCCAGTGCCATGCTGTTTTGGTTACTACAACTTTGTAGTAAAACTTGAAGTCAGGTGTTGTAATGTCTCTGGCTTTATTTTTTCCTCAGGATTGCTTTGGCTATTCAGGGTCTTTTGTTGTTGCATATGAATGTTAGGATTGTTTTTCCTACTTCTGTAAAAAATTATGATTGGTGTTTTGATGGTGATCACAATGCTTTGGGTAGTATGGACATTTTCACTTGTACACATTTATGGTGTACAGAGCTATATTTCAATACATGCATACAATATGTGATGATCAAATCTGAGTAATTAGCATATTTCTTATCACAAATATTTATCATTTCTTTGTGATGAGAACATTTGAGCTCCACTCTCCTAAACATTTGAGAGCATACAATAGATTATTATATGCCAATTAATTAATTATAACTGCCAAGCATTACTGTAGACCACTAGGCTTATTTTTCCTATTTAGCTCTAATTTTTTATTCATTAATCAATCCCTCGCCAAGTTTGCACTTTTCCTCTTGCCTGAAGAATACACCGTCTCCATTTCTAAGTGAAAAATCTCAAATTCTGATTGTTACTGCATTCAGCTCAAAATAGATGATTGGTGAGTGATGTACAGTCCTTTCCATGGTCCAGATGTGGCTTCTATCTGTTCAGTGACCTGTGAACTA
>NW_007750276.1:0-10164 GCF_000696425.1 Galeopterus variegatus | reverse complement strand
CCTGCATAGGGGGGGTCTGCGACCCAGCCTGCATATGAGGGGTCTGCGACCCAGCCTGCATATGAGGGGTCTGCGACCCAGCCTGCATATGAGGGGTCTGTGACCCAGCCTGCATATGAGGGGTCTGCGACCCAGCCTGCATTGAGGGGTCTGCAACCCAGCCTGCATATGAGGGGTCTGCGACCCAGCCTGCATATGAGGGGTCTGCGACCCAGCCTGCATATGAGGGGTCTGCGACCCAGCCTGCATATGAGGGGTCTGCGACCCAGTCTACATATGACGGGTCTGAGACTCAGCCTGCATATGAGGGGTCTGTGACCCAGCCTGCATATGAGGGGTCTGTGACCCAGCCTGCATATGAGGGGTCTGAGACTCAGCCTGCATATGAGGGGTCTGAGACTCAGCCTGCATATGAGGGGTCTGTGACCCAGCCTGCATATGAGGGGTCTGTGACCCAGTCTGAATGTGTTTGAAGGATCTGTGACCCAGCCTGACACCCCCGTACCTCTTTCTCTGGCTGTTCATCCACATATGTCCCTTATAACAAACTGTGTTAGTGTAGTGCTCTTCTCAGTTCTGTGAGTCCCTTTAGCAAATCGCAGGACCTGACGGGGGGTTGTCGGAACCCCCAAACAAGTAGTTTGCCGGGCAGAAGTGCGGGTAGCCTGGGCTCCCTTCGTGGCTGGTGTCTGGGGTGGGGCAGTCTTGTAGGCCTGAGCTAACTCCAGCTAGTCAGTTTCAGAACTGATGGAATTGTTGGACGCCCAGATGGTATCGTAGAATAGATGGTTGTTGGAAAAATGGAACAGCCTCCATCTGAAGACCACACCCCCCCAGGAAGAGGCTGTTGTCCCTCTGCCCGATGCTCCCAATCGCTGCTCTGCCTCTCCAGAGGGGGCCATGGCAGGAGTGGTGAGCACCGTGGAGCACCGAGGTGGGGAGGTGGGGAGGTGGGGCACAGACAGTCAGCTCAGCAGTCTCCACTCGCTTGTGGAAACACCCGGATAGTTAATTGTGACTCTTGATGCAGGGGTCCTGGCCCTCGTGGCAGTAACTTGGCCTCCACTTCACTGAAAGGAGATCATGGGACCCGCCTCTTGGGATTCCAGGAAGAAAGAGGAGACAACCCAGGTCAGCCTTGTGCACGGCACGGACTCCCTGTGTCCACGGAGACCGTTCTTGGCACCGGCTCAGTCAGAGCAGGAGTGGCCCCACTGACCCTCAGCCCCCCACCCCCACCCCATGACAGCCCCTCACTGAGGCTGCCTTGGGGAAGCCCATGTGCCCATCGGTTGCTTATTTTACATTCGACATACGTGCTATGAGCAACCTTCTATACACATGAGAAGAATCACTGTTCTGTGCTCTGAGAGTGCGGGGCCACGCAACACATCAAGTTGGAGACGGCACATGTGGACTTACATGGTAAGTGCCAGCCGTCTGCCATGAGAGGTGGGAAGTTTCCTTCTGCTGCCTTCCTCCTCCAACCAGCCTGGCGCTCTCTGGGCAGTCTGGAGGAGGTCGTTCTGTACACTCTGCCCTGGCCCCTGCGCAAGTGGGCTGAAGTCCCTGTGGTTGGGGTCTGAGTTCCTCTGGCCCTGACTGCAGGTCTCGAGGGCTGGCCACACCCCTCTCTGCAGAACCCCACAGGGGCTGCACCTCTGACCTCTCAGCAGCATTTGGAGAGGAGCAGTCAATGTCACCTGCCATAGGTCCCTGCGTCACAGCAGAGTGCTGAGAAGCACACTTGAGCATCGCTGCTTGTGCACCTTATAGACACACAGTCATGCATGCTCATATGCTCACACACACTCACATTCACACACACACTGCAACACACTCACATGCTCACACACACATGCACATACACATTCACACCTCACACAAGCACTCACACACACACACACACACACACACACACACAGTGAAGAGTTCACTGCCTGACTCCTTCTACTTCTCTGTGGAAACATCTGCCCCTGATGGTCGGGGTTGGTCGACCCCTCAGCCCCCGTCCACACCTAACTCATGTGTCCTTCCCAGGTGTCTTCTCTCCATGTGACCCAGATGCTGCTGTGACCTGCTCTCTGTCATTGATAAGGACTCCAACTTGCTTGATTTGTTTCGCTTGCTTTGATTGCTCAACTCTGCCCCATGACCCAGGCCAGGAAAACACTCTGAGGACCTCGTGGTCACCCTGAGGCAATGCAGATGGGGCTCAGGGATGGGGCCATCTCTAGGGCAGGTTGCAGCTTAATGCTCACCGAATAACGTGTTTCAAAAATCAGTTTTGAATGGTGACGTGAGCAGACTGTATATGTGACATCTAAGGCTCCCTTTAGCTCTGCAATCCCCTCATTCTATGTCTAGGGGCTACCACCCCACAAATTGCTCCCTGGAACTCGCTGGGAGGGGCTGAGAGACAGACAGGGAGTTTTAGGGAAAGCTAGGCAGGAGCCTGATGCTAGACTCCTGCTGTGCTTTCTCATCAGCATTTGCAGTCTTCAGCATTGACAGCCTGTGCAGGTTTTGGTTCGGTGTCTACCCAAGTATTTCATTTTCCTGGGAACTGTTGTAAATGAAATTGTATTTTTAGTTTGTTTCAATGTGTTCATTTTCCATGTATAGAAATGTGACGGATTTTTGTGAGTTGATCTGTAGTGTGGCCTTGTTGAAGTCACTTACCGGCTCTTCTGGTGTGTTTGTCTCATTTTGTTTTGTTAGATTTCTTGAGATTTGCCATTCAACAATCATATCATCTGACAGTAGGGAGAGGTTTCCTTCTTTCCAGTTTGTATGCCATTTATTTATTTTTCTTATCTTAGTGCAATTTCTACAACTTCCAGGATGATGTCCAGTAAGAACTGTGAGAGGAAACAACCTTGCCTTGGCCCCAGTCTTGGGAGAAAGCATTCGGTTTCCACCACTAATTATAATGTCAGCTGTAGCATTTTTATAGATGCTCTTCGTGAAGTTCAGGTAATTCCCCACTGTTCCTAACTTATAGAAAGCTTGTATCATGAATGTGGGTTGCATTTTGTCAAATGCTTTTCTGCACCAAATGATATGATTGTATAATTTTTCTTCTTTAGTCTGCTGATGTGGCAGATCCCATCGATTGATTTTTGAATACTGAACCAGCCATGCACACCTGGAATAAATTCTGCTTGGTCTCGGTGCATAATTCTTCGATGCACTGTTGGATTCAGTTCGCTAATGTCTTGTTGAAGATTTTCACATCTAAATTCATGAGAGATATTGATCTGTACTTTTCTCTCCTTTTGCACTGTCTTTGTCTGATTTTTATATCAGGTCATAGTATTTTTTTATTTAAAAATAGGTGAATGTAAACCACAGTCTAGTGTATCTGAATTTCACCAGGAAAGGCAAAATTGTCTTTAATCGATGTCATAACAGGCAAGAAGAAAGGAGTAACTAGAACACATCTGCCAACCTGTGAAATCAAGGACAGTAGAAATGATGTCACTGTCATCATCGCCATCGTCCGCATCACCATTGTCATCATCAGCATTAATGATCGGCCTGTATTCTTTGCTGAGCCTGCTCTGCAGTGGTGCATGAACCCGAATTTTATGTGTGTGAATAATTGTTTTCCCATCTGTAACGGCGCTTTATTGAACACCTGGTTAATCATTGCTATGCCAGGATTCAGACGTGGTTCTGTCCAGGATGCTAACTACATGTCTGTTGCAGCAACAAGTCTGACGGTGAAGGGTGAGGAGTTAGTCACCCTGTGAACCTCTGAAAAGCCTGAAATAAAGCCCTTCTGCATAACTGATCCACTATTCTAGCCAGACAGCCCTGCTTCAATTTCAATGAGAGCAGAGTAAATGCAGCACAGTCAGTTCCAAGTCATAAACTCTTTGGAAAGGCCAGGCGGAGGTCTGTTAATATGCCAGGCGAGGGTGGAATATTCTCACCGATCGAAGTCGTCAGGAACAAGCAGCCTCACAGAGCTAAAGTGTGTCATTAGGGGCAGAACCGCTTCGTGCATTTGTGCCCAAACAGTGAGCAGTGTCTTCTCTCCGGTTGAAAAGTTCTTCACCTTCAGAGCTACCCTGTCACCGGGAAACAGGAGCCTTTCTGGAAGGAACACTAAAGGCTGTGGTTTGGCCAGGTTTATTTCCAGGGTTGTGTCTAACTGCCCGGGGATGGAGGCTGAGGCAGGGGACGTGTGGACAGAGCTGAGAAGGCACCGTCTCGGTGGCTAGCCACCCCGTGGCGTTAATGTCACTGACAGAGCTGGAGACGGTGCACCCAGCACACGCGTGGGCCCAGGTGACTTTGATTCCCTCGTGCATCTGGCTGTGTGGGTAGAGGTCCCTCCATAGCGTGGGGAGAGGCTGTGTTCATCTCACAGTCTCCAGACTGTAGCTTTGAGGGGGGCTTCTCGTGGCCTCACGTTTACCCCTCAGACGACAGGGCTGAGTAGATCCTGCTTCTCAGAGCGCAGCTGTGGAGCACAGGTCACGGGCCTCGTCTTTGCAGCCTGCCGCGGACCGCTGCCTGCTAGCACTGACTCACCTTTAAGTTGCAACAGCAGCTCCGACATCATGTTTGATGTCCTATTTACATGTGTACAATGCACACTAAAATCATGCAAACACAAACATTAAAAATAACAGAATCAGAATGTCCTTCTGTGGAGCAGTGCACTCATCACGAGGCCCCCGTGGCACAGGCACACAGGCACGGGTGGGCCTCACCGCGACAGACAGGCGTGGACCCTGCTCTGCCGTGCACTTGCTGCAGAGGAGCTGAGAGGAGCACCCGGTTCCGCTCCACACTTGGGGACGATGGGGATCTGGCCTGGCTCTGCACACCACCCGGTGTCTGCTGGCTTGTGGGGACCGTGGAAATGGAATTGGTGGCTCTGGGTCTTCAGGCTTCTGCCATCTACAAAGGCAGCACCTCCCTCCCAAACCAGGCCTGGCTGAGACGTTCCGTGGTCATGTCGGACCCGCGTCAGTAATCCCCACAGACAGTGGGGTTCTGAAGTCTGGGCTGAAGGGAGGAAGTCTAAAAATCGCTTTTGGAAAACACCTGCGAGCACATAGGGCGTCCCCATCAGATAGGCCCTGCAGAAGCTGTCTGATGTGAGCTGGGGGCAGGGGCGGGGGCGTGCACTCTGCCTGATTCAACACGCTGACAGCCTCAGTGAGAAAGACAACCTCCTCCTCCTCTCTTATCTTAAAGGCCACGCGCGGTTCATACTCTGCACCAAAACCAGGGCTTATGGTAAAATGACATATGACTTTGTTTACCTGCAAATAAGATGCCCATCCTCACCACCCGCAGCCATCTCAGGGGTTCTCAGTATCCATCTGACACCAACAGTGACTCCTCTGTGCTGTGCCTGATCCCAGAGCCCACGCAACCCTCAGAATTGGCGTCTCAATGGGTAGGGTCACGGAATTTGCTGAGCTCCCTGGGTGGGACTTCCGTTAGCAAACCGGAGCTTGCTGCCTGCCTGGGGGGCCTCTCTGTGGTCTTTTAGTCGGCCTCGCCTGACCTTGTGATTCTCAATGCCCTGTGTGCCAACCCCTCAGCACAGCACCGGCCCGGCTGGGCATCCCCAGGGGGGGGGTGTGCCCGCAGGCCTCCAGGCAAGGACTCCACGTGACAAAACCACACACGGTGGCAGGGCTGAGTAATTATAACGTGTCCTCGCAGGCACTTTGATCACCTAATCAATTCTTCTGAGCGCCCCACATGGCCCTCACTGCTTTTCATAATACAATTTAATTTTTATGTACAGATTTTCCTGAAGGGCATAAATGCGTTTTCACTTTATGCCCCAGTAATTCAGTTTTAAACCAAGCATAAAAACTCAATAAACAGCAAAGAGCTAAGTGCACATGCCAGGCCCGTGACCTTTCACTGTTATTGTTGGATAGCTAAGAAAGCGGGAAGGAGTCACGTGTGAGGTCCACGGAAGGCTTTCCATCGCCTGCTAGAAAATCAGCCGGAATTGACAATAATTTGATAGTTCATGCTTCAGGGAGCTCCCAATTGGGAACAGGAGGCTGGAGATTGGCTCGTGGGGCGTCGTTGGGAGATGGGCTCTCCCTGACCTTGAAACCGACCCCCATGCCGGGACTCTGTAATAAACGCAGACAGACTCTATATCTACGGTCCCCAACTCTGATAAGCTGAGTGAAAATGAAGATTTGTGGAGATGCCACGTTGGTGGATTTTTCAATTGTTTTCTGAAAAACCGCAGAGGGAGCATCAGAGCTGAGGCAGAGCCCACGAGGCTGCCCCCAGAACAAAAGAGAATGACCGGAGAGCGTTGAGCACACGGGCCCGTTGAATGGCTTCTCATGGGCAATCTGAGCTGCAACTAACTCCCCTGATCCTCCACGGAGGATGGGCACCTTGGAGAGGAATCAGACTCAGAGCTTCAGGCCCTTTCTCCACCCAGTGTCCCCAACTTGAGCCTTTCTCCTGCTCTTGGACACATCTTGGGGGATGCTCAGCCTTGTAGCTGATGGCCCTGGTGGGGGAGGCACTGGCCGCTAGAAAGTCCTTCCCATAAAGAGCCAAAGCCCCCTACCTCCACGCCTGCGGAGCTCCTGGCCCCACAGTAACACATCTGCACACGAGATGCTTCACCTGTGACCCTAGAAGTGACACTAGTGTTCTGGAAGATTCCTGACCTGGTCGCCTTGTCCTTCCGTGTTGCCCTGTGGCTCTCATGGGGCCAGCCCACATGCACACGGTCTCCATCCTCTCTCACCCACCCCCTCCCCTTCCTCAGAACTCAACAGTTTTATGGCCCCGCTGGGCCTTGTGCTCTGCATCCACTGCCCTGTTTACTTGTCAGCCCCCGGGTCACACTTGTGAGGGATACCATGGCATCTTTAGACGCTGCACAGACTGGCAGATAATCAGATGGGTACAAGTGGACACACAGGAACGGGCAGATAGACCTGGCCCTGGGCTCCCAGGGAGGGAGGGCCACATGCCCGGGCCCCTGTGAACCGCAGGGTCAGGACAGGAGGCCCCTCCCAGAGGCAGCGGCTGTGCCAGGCAGGTGAGAAGAGCAAGCAGGAGCCCGACCTCCATCGCCCTGGTCCGTGGGACCAGGGCTGGGGTGAGGGGCACTCAGAGCCCACTCTCAGCCTCCTGCATGTAAGGGGTCACAGCCTCATGCCATGTGTCCAGGTATCTCTCTTGCCTCACCCAGACCTGTCCTGCTGGGTTCACCTGTGTCCCGAGACCCCACTTGCACAGCTGGTGGCACTGTGACCACCTAACCCAGCTCAGAACCCTGCCTTTCACCTGTCCAGAGAGCAGGGCCCATGAGGGGGACTGGCAGGGGGGCAGGTGTGTGCACACATGCGCATGTGTGTGCATATACACACATCTGATGTGTGTGTTCACATGTGTGTGCATGTGTGCCTGTTTGTGTGTACGTGCATCTGACATGTGCATTCACATGTGTGTATGTGTCCATGCGTGTGTGTGTGCACAGGCATGTGTGTGTGAGAGGCTGGAGTCAGGCCGTCAGACAACCACAACAATGCTCTGCTGCAGGCTGGTCTTCCACTTGCCTTGGGTCAGTTTCCTGGGCCCTGCCCTGGCCTCCCTCTGCACCCCCTGACCCGAGCAGGGCACGTTGAAATCAGGAGTGGGGAATGTTCTTCACTTGGTACTTGGGATGTTCATAGTGACATGTAGGTGGGACCCAAGTGAGGGGTTCACGTCTGCTCAGTCTCAGGCAAATATTTTCTTCCAGTTAAACCTGCAGTGTTCACACACCTCACAGGGACCCTCAGCCCAGGGGATGCAGGACATATCCCGGCAGTTTCTGGCCGGGCTACGGGATAGAGCAGCTTCCCTGGCTTTGAAACACAAGCTTGAAGCAGACGAGAGTCCTTTGCCTGGCAGACAGAGGGGAAGCCAGAGGAAGGAGCTCCAGGCATGGCTGGATACTCAGGGGGTTTCCCAGGTGAGCCTCGGGGCGTGGGGCAGGCCAGGGTCAGAGTGTTGTGCCTGGAGGGGCACAGCATGTGGGCGGGGTGGACTGGAGGACTCCGGGCAGCGCTAGCCTCTCCAGGAGGGAGCAGAGCAGCAGGACCTGTGCTGGGGGTGCCCGGGTCCAGGCACTGGAGCTGCCGAGGCCTCGCTGTGCTGTAGTGTCAGGGTGCAGGGGAAGCAGGGTCACTTGGGGGAGGCAGTGCAGGAGGAGGTATGAGCAGGGAGCAGGCACTGGAGACACGGGAGGGGACACAGGAAGGGGAGGAGGGCAGGGGTCCAGGGGCGGAGCGTGGGGTGGGACGGGAGGAAGAGGCTGCAGACAGAGGAAGCCCGGCCTGGGGAGGCACGGGGACCCTCCCACCTGGTGTTCCTGCCTAGGCCTGGCTGTGACCTGGGAGGCCAGATAGGCAGGTGGGACAGCTGGCCCGAGGATTCACACTGCGGCACACTTGGAGCTCCCTCAAGGACATCCCGGGCTGACCTGGCTGTGGCTTGGGAGAGGACTGGGTGGAGCCTGTCATCCTCAGCAGCTTCCACAGCCTCCCCCGCCGGCGGAGACTCTGCTCAGATGGCCAGGGAGGACGAGGACGCAGACGGCTCCCCAGATGGGGCCAAGTCCAGCTGGCGCTAAACTGGGCTTGGATCTGGCGGGCCTGGCTCTGACCCCTGAAGGAGCCACAGCCGGGGCTGGGGACGGAGGGCCACCTGATCAGATGACCGCTGCATCAGGTCACGCTTCCCCTGGACCTGCCTGGCCTCTGCCCTCTGAGGAGTCCGTCTGCCGCCCAGACCCGTCCGGTTCCTCGCTCCGCAGCTGCAGGAGGCTGCTGTCATCCTCGTGCCACCCCTGCCTGTCATTTTCCTCCATTACCTGGTGCAGTTCTGTCATCCTCAACCGCATGCAGGACAGAACTGCTGCGCAGCCCTGACTCTGGAACAGAGCAGCCCCCAGACATGAGCCACCATGGACGAGGGTGGAGGTGGCCACAGGAGGGGCCGGGCTGTAGCTGGGACACCGGGCAAAATGACTTCTGCCCCTCCATGCTGCAGTGAACATCTCCAGGCACCTCTCGACGGCCCCATAAGTGCAGACCAAAAATCAGCATAAACCCAGAGGAAACCAAAGGTGGGTGACCCGAACAGTCGACCGGGCTCTCACTTGGCCTGAAAAGAGGCCAGTCCACCTAGAATGGTCTCTCAGAAGAGGTCCCAGAGGCAGCCATGGCTCTGCTGAGAAGACGAAGGCACAGGGACATCTCAGGTCAAGACGAGGAGCTTGCAGATGCTCAAAGGTGAGCTCTTTCTGCTGTTACAGGGAACCAAGCGCGTGTGGTCCTGTGTCTTCACAGAGTCGGATTCCATTGGCTGAGAGACGGGAAGATCTCAGACAGCAGGATGAGCTGCGTGGGGACGGCTGAGCTGGAGAGGCAGAGAGGCTGGAGTGGAGACGGGGCCTCGGGAGCCTCAGTCTTCCCATCTGCACAGTGGGCATTGGGAGAGGTTCCCACAAAGAATCCTTCAGCTCAGAGACTCGTTTTCTCCTCCCTCCACTGTCTGCCATGGCCTGACCTTCTCCTGCCACCCAGACCTCACACATCCAGTGCCCAATGGCCAGGTGCTGTGGCCACGCTGCCTCCGGGCCACTCCGTGGAGGAATCCATTTGCATTAGTGCATAAGCCCCAGAGAGGCTGTGCCTGGTGGCCAGTGGGGCTCAGGGGTGGAGGTGAGGTTGAGGACGGGGCGTTGAGGCTCTTTGGGTCTCTGCCTGTCCTGCCTGAGTTAGAGCTGACCCAGCCTCCTCCTGTGGCTTTTGCCCCCCAGATCCTCAGAGCTGGTTCCTGTCCAGTCACCCATGCCAAGCACCATCTGCCTCTCTCGGTTGCTGCCCGGGGTGGGGCGGGGTGGTGAGCTGCCCTGCATCCCTGAGTCCTTGCAGCTCTGTAGACCCCACACGGTCATCCCCTGGCTCCCTCTGTGGGCCTCACAGAGGGCAAGTCGTTGTGAACCACATTCCGGTGAACCGGTTGGTCTGTGGAGAATCCGGCATGGCTGTGTCTGCTGACGAATGGAGCTGCCCACACCTCTGCAGGAGCTGGCATCACCCGCCTGAGTGCAGGGGGATGACAGGGGCATGGGGCTTCATGATGGTGCCCTGGACCTGT
>NW_007750275.1:9777-10164 GCF_000696425.1 Galeopterus variegatus | reverse complement strand
AAAGGGAAGAATCAAATAATTGGCCTTTGTATTCCAACAATACTGTGATTAGCTCCAGTGTCTAAGAGAAAAGAAATTGGCATACCCAGGGAGCAGTAGTAGTAATTTCCTTGGCAGCAGAGCATTGAGAGATCCCTGGGCTCTGTCAGTCACAGTCTTCAACAACAAATCCCAACAAGTCAGACAGCTCCAAACGTGGCTCAGTAGGGGTTATTGGAGGGAGTGGAGCAGGTCCAGAGACCCTTTCACTACAGTCAACTCTCCACTGCTCCTAGGGGACAGGGCCCTTGTAGGGGCCTTGGATTTGGACAGACACTTGCCCAGTGTCTGGGTTTGCTGCACTAGAAGCAGTTACCTGGTGGAAGAGTTGGTCATTTTCCTGGAGCC
>NW_007750275.1:8065-8716 GCF_000696425.1 Galeopterus variegatus | reverse complement strand
ATTTTTAATCCATTCACTACTGCACGGTCCTACAATCCAATCACATCTTCAAGGCTCCACCTTTCAATTACAGTAATAGGATTTCCCACCCTGTTAACAGTCATAGTGGGGGCTAAGTTTCTAATACATAAAACTTGGGGGACAGAATTCAAGCTTTAATGAGTTTTGGAGGACAATTAAATCCCATAAAGAGGGGGACAGGGAAGTTGGAAGTGGCTGGGGAATAGGAGAGTTAAAGGTGGAAGGAGGAGAGGGTTTTCAGGAGAAGGAGAGGATTTGGGGGAGCTTGTCATTGAGGGGAAGAATTTGATTGATAAGAGTTGCAAGCATGACAGAGAGAGGGTCAAGAAAGAAGGTAAACAAAGGCTTGGGCATAGGGGATGTTAGACCATTTACCATTGTGGTTGAGGAAGCTTTCTAAATCATGGAAAATTTGGAAATCGAAAGTGCTGTGCTCTGGCCACCAGCTTTCATTATCCAATTTGTATTGTGGTCAGGCTGTGTTGCAGAAGAAAATAAGTCATTTTGGGCAAATATCAGGTGAGATGGAGAAGGCACCCCAAAGAGGTGTCTAATGGAATATAAGATATTTGATTGCCCCTGAAGTGAAATGCAAATTTGGGGGGTGAGAGAAATTCAGGTCCCTGAGAT
>NW_007750275.1:5836-6691 GCF_000696425.1 Galeopterus variegatus | reverse complement strand
AAGAAGCTTTATTCCACCGGCATGGAGGGGAGACTGAATCAGATCAGTTCTCCAAAACAAAGGAAAGAAGGCATTTTATAAGACTTTTAGGGAGGGTTCTGGCAGAGTAATGGGAAGTTTTGAAATCATGGTATGCAAGGTTACACAGCCCTTATGGTCAGATAATATCTGGTCAGGTAGGGCATAAGCTTCTGATTAGTGTCACCAGCATATACATTTATCAGTACAAAACATTCCTCCCAGCCCAGCCCCAATGCCTACTACCACAGCCCGCAAGATATTCCTTTGAGGATAACAGTCTAACAGTCATGTTTGCCTCTTCCCAGGAAAGGAATTTTGCTGACCACTTCCAGAGCAGAAAAGGAAAAGGAGAGGAGGAAGAGAGTGGAAAGTTGCTTAACATGGCTGTGCTGATGTTAAGCCAGCCATGAGGTCTCATATTTGAAGTTAGTGGTGTGAACTGGTCTGAGTCTAAATCTCATGTTCACAGTGCTGGTTCTGAGGGGAAGTCCGGTGAAAGAGAATGGAAAACCTGCAGGTGCACAGCTCCTCCTGAGAAGATCCTGACTATGGGGAGGTTCGCTGTCTCAGGAACAGCTGGATTTGGAAGACAATGTGACTCCCCAGAAGTGTAGGTGTATGTGTGAGTGTGTGTTACAAGCTAAGTAAAAACTCTGAAGCTGCATGGATATGGTGTCCATGGACTAACTGTGGATCTTTTAGGAAAAAGTGACTTGCAAGAAGTAACCCAAGTACCAAAGGAGATGTATTAGTGAGTTCCTAGAACTCAGATTTTCTCCAATTACTACAGTTTAAGTTCTAGTTTATTTTTCAGTGTAAGAAATCTTTAAATAA
>NW_007750275.1:0-285 GCF_000696425.1 Galeopterus variegatus | reverse complement strand
TCATGTTTGCCTCTTCCCAGGAAAGGAATTTTGCTGACCACTTCCAGAGCAGAAAAGGAAAGGAGAGGAGGAAGAGAGTGGAAAGTTGCTTAACATGGCTGTGCTGATGTTAAGCCAGCCATGAGGCCTCATATTTGAAGTTAGTGGTGTGAACTGGTCTGAGTCTAAATCTCATGTTCACAGTGCTGGTTCTGAGGGGAAGTCCGGTGAAAGAGAATGGAAAGCCTGCAGGTGCACAGCTCCTCCTGAGAAGATCCTGACTATGGGGAGGTTCGCTGTCTCAGG
>NW_007750274.1:15539-15876 GCF_000696425.1 Galeopterus variegatus | reverse complement strand
TGTCAAGCTAGGGCTTAGGGTTCACAAACCCTTCAAGCCCATTGTACAGACTGGGTCACAAGCCCCTTACACGTAGGTCCATGAGCTAGGTAATAGGAAAATATCCTGGGAGCCATGGGTAAAAAGTTAATAGGCTTTATTCAGAGCTAGGAGCAGCCACCCTAGTGGCCTCCCAGAGTGTTCTGAGGGGCTGGCGGCATTGTGTATCAGAGCCATTAGTCCTTTATACTTAAGCCCATAACCCAGGACACCTGGGTGCCCATACACAATTACATAAGATAATAACCAAGGAACACCTGGGTGCACGTGGATATTTACATCAAATGCTCGGCAAGAT
>NW_007750274.1:12825-13351 GCF_000696425.1 Galeopterus variegatus | reverse complement strand
ACAATTACACTGAAACCTCTATAAAGGTCCATGTCCAGGTCCACCTGACATTCATCTGAGTGTGGGGATTACATAATACCCATTTAAGAGTTGAATAGGAAGAATGGGAGATTTCCAATAATGCCAAATAAAACTCTTATTTTCTTTTGGTTCTTGTCCTTTAGGATTGCCTTAAGAAAACCTTAAATTTGAAAATCAAAAGAAAAACTAGTTTAAGCATCATATTACAAATTATAGAGAAAAAGAATTATATAATCAAGCGATCTCAAAGGTTCTATATAGTTGTTTTCGTATTTTTTAAACTAAAAATTTTATGTTTTGACTAGCAGTTTGAATGTAGTGTACTTTAAATAATTCATAGGACATTGTATTTTGTAAAAACGTGGGAAAGAATTAAAATGAGAATAAAGTTAGTTTTTCTTTAAAAAAAATCAGCTTTCTATTCCAAAAGGAAGATGGATGATACTTTTGTTAAAAATATTTTTATTATCTTAATATTCAAAGCCCTTCACAGTCTAGCCCGAAA
>NW_007750274.1:10453-11115 GCF_000696425.1 Galeopterus variegatus | reverse complement strand
AGGTACATCTGCTTGGTGGAATCCAAATCTAATGTGATCTCTACCTGCAAGGGAATCTGAGAAATGTAGTTTCAATTTCCAGCCTGTAGAGTACAGAAGGGATGCCAGAGAGGTTAGCGACGATGTTGGATGAGCCATTATGCAGATTCTGATACAGAAATTGAAGCGTTAGCTAGGAAAAAGAATCATAAAGAGACAGGAGCTAGGGCTGCCTTGGAAGTCTAGGTGACAGACACTTATAAGAAAATTCACATTTCTTATAAGGACATCATTCTTTCCTTTATGATGAATGTTCCAAGTCTTGGAAAAGAGTATAGTTGGCAAAGCTAGGGTCACGTGCCTATTTCTTGGGTAGAAGAGGATTGGACTGAGTCTCACCAAAATAGTATTAATGAAAAATTAATTCCTCAAAAGGAAATGGGATGATATTGCCAAAACAAAGGACATGGACTTAAGGGCAAAAAACCACAAAGGCCCAGTACAGAGTTTTAAAAGTAAAGAATGATAATTTGAATATCCATATTGCATTCTGCTTGAGAGCTGACACTCCCAAGATTTCTAGGGATTAGAGACAAAGGGGATTTAGAGAGGCCATTTCATGGGGTCAGGTATATCGTGGTATAATTTACATACAGTAAACTCACCTTTTTTTCGTGTAGACC
>NW_007750274.1:8125-8468 GCF_000696425.1 Galeopterus variegatus | reverse complement strand
TTGTATGTATAACCTTATTTAGCAATGACTTTCAGAAGTCTAAACTGGAAGTCCTTTCCGAATGTGAGGCCCAGCCCCAATTATCCACATGCTCTACCCTCACACCCCAGTAGTGATAGGCCCTGCCTTCCATCCTTCTTATGCATCTGCTATTTGTACCTTCTATGTGCCAGGCTGTCTGCTATACACTTCACATTATTTCGAGGATTTGCAACAAATTGCAAGAAAAATGCCATTGTTATGGGGTGAAAGGATGACTGCTAATTCTCCCCCAAACTTCTTTCAACAGTGATATCCTTTAACGGGTTAGAATGATTGGAAGTTTCAGACAAGAGAGGATGAT
>NW_007750274.1:5711-6197 GCF_000696425.1 Galeopterus variegatus | reverse complement strand
TCCCTCATCGTCAATGTCCCCCACCAGAGTGGTACAATTGCTACAACTGATGAACCTACATTGACACGTCATTATCACACAAGTCTGTAGCGCACCTGAGAGGTCACTGTTGGTGTTTTATGTTCCATGGGTTTGGACAAATGTATGACGTCATGTACCCACCATTATAGTGTCATACGGAGTAGTTGCATTGCCCTAAAAATCCTCTGTGCTCCACCTGTTCATCTCTCCCTCCCCGCAAACCCTGGCAATCACTGATCTTTTTACTGTATCCACTGTATCCATGGTTTTGCCTTTCCAGAATGTCAAGTAGTTGGAATCATACATATACAGCCTTCTCAGATTAGCTTCTTTCACTTAGTAATATGCATTTAAGTTTCTTCCATGTTTTTTCATGGCTCAATAGCTCATTTCCTTTTGGTGCTGAATAATATTCCTTTGTCTGGATGTACCATAGTGTATCAGCCATTCACCTACTGAAGGACA
>NW_007750274.1:0-223 GCF_000696425.1 Galeopterus variegatus | reverse complement strand
CATTTATAGAAGAGTTGCAAAGATGGTACAAAATGTTCTGGCATACCTTTCTCTCAGCTTCATCTAATTTTGGCATCTTACATAACTGTGGTACATTTATCAAAACTAAGATCTCAGCATTGATTGATACAATACCATTACTTGGATTTCCTTAGTTTTTCCACAAATGTCCTTTTTCTTTTTCAGATGCAATCCAGGATTCTTCCTTGCATTTAGAGAGAAC
>NW_007750273.1:0-10165 GCF_000696425.1 Galeopterus variegatus | reverse complement strand
ATCCGTTGCCGGACACGGGAAAAAAAAAAAAAAAAAAGACAAAAAGGAGAGTAATCATCTGGATCCTATCATTTATCTCCAAAAAAGACAAGAAATCAGATTGCCATTTTTGATGTTTGAATGTGGCAGGAAGTGAAGTTTAGATTTGAGTAAGTGGATGCACCTTAACATAACGTAACACATAAACATTAACATCTTAAAACTTATAATTGCTCTTTCAAGGAGATTCAACGAAAGAAACTTGCACCTTTATAATGTATATAATAAAGTCAGTTTCATGAGTTAAAAATATTCTTCTAAATCAAAGTGGTCAGAATGCAGACACCCAGCTGCATGTCAAATCAACAGTTCCCATCAGGAACAAATTAAACCTCACTCCAGGATCTACCACCAGATGGAGACGCTGAGCCCCAACTACATCTATGCCACTAAATTTAGCGACTTCTGTAGTTTTTCAAATAACACCGCTATGGAATTATTTCTCCTACATTCTTACATCATCACTTGTTGATTTGTGGTTTAACCTTAACGTTTCTTAACTCCATTCAAAACTCCAAACTCCATTAAAAAATCATGTCAATTTGTTGCATTTTTCTTTTTTTATACCTTATGCATGTTTGTTGGAACTGTAAACCAGCTCAGGGCACAGATGAGGGGGCGTCTTAGCCAGTGCAAAGCACTTAGGCTAGTTTAGATGCTGTGAAATTAAGTGCTTCTTGAATGTTCTTTTTAAAATTAAGTTTTAGGATATTATTAAATATTCCACCTAACATAATATATAATATACTCTAATATGTAATATTAATACAACATATTAATACAAATTTAGTATATTGATTAAAAATTAACTTTTCAGTATATTAGTTGTTGATTATAATAATTTAATAAAATGTTACTATGTAGTAGTTAAATATGTTATATTGGTGTAATTTCTAATAATGTTAAAAAACTAAGCCTTATTAAATACTGTTAAGAGGACATTCTCATCTCGTGGTTTAAGAAAATGAAGGCAAACCAGTTATGAGGACATCTGAGATTTCCCTGGCCAACTCTGAAGGCATCCCAGTTTAACTGTGACCCAGATTTGGTCTTAAAAGCAGATCAGAGGCTACAGAGTTGAAACCAGCTTTACAGTCTCAGTCCTCCACATCACCCTAGTGGTTTTACGTGAAAGAAGTCTGCACAGGAATGAGCTAAGGTTTCGGTTAGTTGGTGGATGTGTACAGCTGGCATTCACAAACAGCAGCACATGCAGCCCACAAAAAAACAGAAACACGGGACGATACACCTGTGTCTGCTACAACACACGGACTGCAGACATTCTGTTTAGAATTTCCTTGCATCTCCAAATGAAGCGTGGCTTTTAGCTGATAGTAAACCAAGAACAGATACACAATGGCTTTTAAATCCATCTTTTGAATTAAGTTGAAGAAGATATAACTTGATTCCTGTTTGGAATAGAAAGAGACATAGTATTGCAATAATAGATTAAATTTGACCTAAAATTGTAATAATGTAGATTTCTAATTAAAGTTAAGCACTTTCTCTCTTGATTGAGGCACCAAGATGATTTGTTGCAGCTTATTCCTGGCAATGTATCGTCCTAACGCGAAATCACCAACAGTCTCTGTGGTAAACATGATCACCAGGGAGCAGGGCCCCCGCCTTCCACTGAGGTCCCCTAAAGGTTCTTGCATTACAGTTACTGTAGCTGGAATAGTGTTCCAGATAAAAGAATAGGTTTAAGGCCCTGTTAACTACAAAGAGAGTCCTTTAAGGAGGAAATTTAAAGATTAAAGTTTTCTTCCAAGTCCCTGTTCTTTGCCTCATTCATATACTGATTTGAATCTTTCTCTAAGAAAAGGTATTTTCTCTCACTGCAAGTTCTCCCAGACTCACATCACATGCTTAACAAGCAGTAGCCAAGAGAAGATGGTTTGAAGTTTACTGTTAAAAATTGGCTTGCTCCACACTTCTGTGTGCTCTAATCAAATCAGCCTTTCCCTGGGCTTGCGCTTATATCTCTGCTCATCCGTCTCACCCACACTTACTTACTAATTACCTCCCCTGGGCCAGACACCTCTAGGGACTGGCCACAGTTTGGTGAAAATGACAGGCCAAATCCCTGCCTTCATGTGGCTTATATTGTGCTGGGGATCTAGACACAAGCAACCTAATGAATAAATACACCAGTAATTTCAGGTAGGGGTAAGTGCTATGGAGAGCAATAAATCTGAGCAGGGCTGCAGGTGATGGGGTGGGAACGGTGTGGAAGGCTGAGCAAAGGCCCCAGAGACATCCCACTCCTAACCCCTTGAACTGTGAATGTGACCTTATACAGCAAAGGGCACTTTGCAGATGAGATTAAGCTAAGAATTTTGAGATGGGAAGATTATGTTGGGGAAATATAATTAAAAGCAAAATCTCCTGCTAACCCAGAAAACCTCTTCCCAAATGCAGAAGAGAAAGAAAACAGTTTTATTATCGAATGAGCATTAAGCCAAAATGAGATGCACATCACAGGAAATCCGCTAAGAGATTGCAAAGACAAAAAGAAATTTTACCGTTTGATATAGCCAAGCAGATAAGCTCATGACACATAAAAAGATAAACGACTAGTCCTCCAGTATGAGGATGTCACATGTAGTTCATCCAGAATTCACTTGGTGTTTGGGTAGCTACCTGTGCTTGCTAACTGCCTTTATCCAAAGGGAAAATAAACTCATGTCTTTATGACAGTAAGGTAGGTTTGCAACTTGGAGTCAGTCACTAATGGGGTTAGGAAACTAACCATCCCAATGGGGATTGGCTCTGTCTTCCTTAATGTTTACATTTCAAAGAAATGGCTCCCAGGTCCTCAAAAAAGACATTCCTGGTAAAGTCCACCTAAGGCTAAATTAAAAAAAGAAGACATTCCTGGGTTATAAAGCTGGCAAAAAGCTTATTTAGCTTTTAAAAAAGATGTACCTATATCTCAAATAGGCAGAAAAAAATTCACAATTACAAATTTTCTAAAGTAAATGCCCTAAGAAAATAGGGTGGCAGTGTGGACAGTCTCTCCCTTTCTGTACCAGGGAGAATTAAAAGTTATTTTTCTTATTTTTAATTTGTATTTGCCCTTTCAATTATCCTGGATTATGTGGGTGGGCCCTAAATGTAATCACGTGTCTTTATCAGAGAGGGGCAGAGAGAGATTCTGCTACAGCAGAGACAGGCAAAGTGACCACTGAAGCAAGATGCTGCACTGCTGGCTTTGAAGGTGACACAGGGACACAGCTCTAGACACCGGAGAAGGCAGGAAATGGGTCTCCCCAGAGCCTCTGGAGGGAGCGTGGCCCTGCCCACCAACACCTTGATTTTGGCCCGGTGAAACTGATTTTGGACTTCTGACCTCCAGACCTGTAAGAGAGTAAATATGAGTTGTTTTAAGCCACCACGTCTGTGGCTATTTGTTACAGTAGCTCTAGGAAACTCATACAGGCAGGAAGCTATGTTAGAGGGGTTTGTCAGAAAGTGCATTTTTAGGAGAGGAGACTTGAGCCATAACCTGAATAAAGTGAAGGACTGAAGCCCATGAAGACCTGGAGGAAGATCAGCCAGGCAGACAGAACAGCAACTCCAGAGGCCCCAATGCTGAAACAAGCGGCAGTGGCCGGGGCAATGTCCAGCAGGAGCCGAATTAGAAAGGCAGGTGCAGTCAGGTCAGGTGGGACCTTGCAGGCTATGGCAGCAATTTGCATGTTATTTAAAAGGGAGCCATTGGAATTGAGGCAGGGGAGCTGCTTGATCTGATTTATGTTTAAAAGGATCAAATCGGTTAAGTGGAGACGACTCCACGAGGTCAGGGAGAGTGGTGGGGCAGGGGCAGGGCGGCGTGCGGCAGTAGCTGTGGGTGGCCAGGTGAGAGACTGTACCAGCCAGGTGGCAGCGGCGGTGGCGAGAGTGGGAAGTGGGCCTCCCAGCTCCAGGCACCCAGACATACCAGTTTCCTCTGCAGGAAATCTGAGATATCTACCTGGTATCCTTTTTACCAACTGTATTCTTTTTCTTTTAGCAAAATAGACTCCGGGAACTAGATACGCTATAGAAAAGTGTCTTGTGCTGTGGAGTTTGGGGATGATATTTGATCTCAACCGCGGGCTTCTCTTACAGCCATGAGTTACGCATGCTTTCATGCATTTAAAGATATTTTTAGAACGGCAGAAGTAGGAGCATGCTGATCTTTTCCTGAAAGATTTCCACATGACCTAGGAAGCCTCCTTTCACCCGAGATGTTAAGCCTTGGCAAATTAGGGGGTCGTCTTCAGTTTTGTGCCGAGGCTGCTGTAGGAGTTTTTCCCCATCTATAGGTTTGCAGTTGGAGCTGACCCCTGTTACAAAAGACAAATTAACAAGAGAAAAATAAATGGACATTTATTAACATGAATATTTCACATATGCACATGGGAGACACCAGGAAATAAGTAGTTCTCAGAGAGGTAGCTTTGAATTCCAGTTTATGTAGCATCTGCAACAAAGAACAGCAAATTTTTAGACAAAGGAGGACTATGCGTCTCTACGGGCTGCGACTTGTGGAAAGGAAAATAACCGGCAGATAAAGGCTAGTTAGTAAAGCTTGTTAGTGTAGATTCCTCTGGAACCATCCCCAGATCCCTAAGGGTCTGAAGTTTTCTTCAGTGGCTAACCACTGTTTTCCCTGGTAGAGAGGGTGAGGGGGATGTTTTTTGGGTTTGTAAATCTATGTCCTGCTTTCAGACAGTTTTCTTGCACCTACTTGGTCTTAATTGTCTTCAGTTCCACAATTCTTCATTTTTTGGGGGGGAGCACATTCTGGTGTCCCACACTGCTTTCCCTCGATGTCCTCCAGCTGGGAAGGATGGAGAGGGTGTGCACAGTATCACGTGTGACTGTTGCTAGTGTGAGGCACACCTGCAGGATTTGTCCTCCATCAAGGTCAGTGCAGGATGTGGGTTCTGTCTCCTCCCCAGACTGTCTGCAAACACCTGGAAATTAGCGATGTGAGAGTCTTGCAAATCTGCCTTAGAGATGCTGCCTGAAGCAGAAGTTAACAGTAGCGGTTAAAGAAAGTTCCACTAGAGTCAAGTTCTCCTCTCTTGATCCCTAGTCTCCTCCAGCTTTTCAAGTCATCCATTCAAAAATTATCAACCAGCGTTTGGCTTTATTTTGTATTAAGTGCTAACCCAAGAGATATTTCCATCATTAAATGAGAGTTAAAAGTCCTCCCAACATCTTTTCATGTTGTCGAGGTCTTTTACCTGCCCGTAATCCTGCCGACTGGGCCAATTGTCGCACTAGGGCTGGATCTGGAGCTCACAGACCCCTCAAGCCTATTGTCCAGACTGGGTCACAATCCCTTCACACACCAGGCTCGGTCCCCAGACCCCTCACACGCAGGTCTATGAGCTAAGTAACTGGCCAAAATGTCCTTGGAGTTGTAGGTTCAAGTGCATGGCCATACAGAGCAGATGCCCGAGGCAGTAGATGCCAGCCAAGTTGCAGTGCCGCACATGCGTACTAACTCCACCCCCACACAACTTATTTACAAAGAATGCACCACACCACCCCTAACTGGACCTGAGGCCAGGGGGCCTGATTAAGCTATTCTATTTTCCCAACACATGTTGTGGAAAAACATCATGGACTATTTCTGTCTGGTTCATGATGAAGCTCAGCACCTGGCACAGTGGCAGATGGTGGGCACTGATTAAATATTTGTTGGAGGTATGAGCAAGTCCTGCGGGAGGACTTGGACTGTATATCTGCAAGAGGTGGGTGGCGTTTTCCCTCTCCACACCCAGGGCTGCTTCTAAACTACACTTGGGTGTCTAGTAGCCTAGAGGATTTCTGGAGGCATTGTTCCCCTTCTCCCCTGGCATGCCCACCTACTTCACCATCTAATCCAAGAGTGAGAGCCAGGCACTGTTGGAGGAGGAGATGGGTCCTCCCAGAGGGCCATATAAATTTTTGCTGTCCAGCGGACCCCCATACCCTGTCCAGCCCTATCTTTCTCCAGCAAACATGTCAAAAGCTGAGATAATCTCCATGGCCTAGGCCATTTGGCTGGTTGCTGGACCACCCTCCCCTACACTTGTCTCTAAGACATTTTGAAAGATGAACTCCCAGATACCGAGGCCTTAAATTTCTGCCTGGCATAAAGGCTCAGGGATCCCTCCACAACGCCTTCGGCACTCATGTTCTCTCTGCAGAGCTAAGGCACAGTCATACTTGGTTTCCTTTGGCTATGCCAAAAGAGGAAGTTACAGCAGGGGGATAAGTCATGACTGGGCAAAGAGACATTTCTTCCAGTGGGGCTGGAGAGTGGGGGAGTAGTTTAGCCCTTGTTTAAGTGAAGGATACTTCTGGCAAGAGAGACTGTTTACACCAGACGACGACACTTTGTGTGTGAAGGAATTCCCCTTTGAGGGCTGTTGCAGGAATGTAGGAATGAAGTAGAATTGCAGTAATTGGGTGGCATCAGATGTGCGGCACTTACTTGTTAACCAACAGGCATTGCACGCCGGCTCTGTGCGGGGCCCAGCACCTGCTGCTTTCCCCACACACGCAGCCGCAGGGGTGACGAGGGAGGCCGTGACTCGAACTGTTTGGGTTCAAATCAGCCACCGGCCAGCTGTGTGGCTTTGGATGAGTTCCTTAACATCTCTGAGTCTCAGTTGTTTCATTTGTAAAATGAGGACCAGAAGAATATGTTTTATAGGGTTGTCGAGAGGATTAAATGAGACACGTACATGAAGAGTATATCGCCATGCCCGCCGCAAAATAAAGACTCTCTAAATGTTAACTATTACTACTAAGTATTTAGGTAAAAAAACTGGAGTATCTTTTTATTGCGCTGTTGGCAGAAAAATCCATTGCTCTGTAACTACCACACTTGACATATGTTCTACAGTATGCTATGATTTTTTCTGAACCCCCAAACTATATGATCTGACAAAGAATTTTTTCATATTCGTGAATTATAATTTATGAAAAGTATAAAAGTTATACAATTAATCTACAAATAGACAACTTGACTGTGAAAGGTAAAATAAGACATGAATAAATGAAGAGACATGAATCTTAAATCTCTCCAAATGCCAATAAGATTTTAAAAATATTGACAAGAAATTGTAAAGTTCATTTAGAAGAATAAATGAGTGATTGTAGCCAAGAAGTTTTGAAAAACAAAAAGAATGGAATGTATGTGTTTGGGGACTACTTAAATTACGAGGTATTAAGACTTATTTTTCTGGGATAAAACTAAAATGTAATATAAACATAAAATGTAATTTGGGGGTTAGGGGACCCAACCCTCAGTAAACAAAACTCTACAGGAAGAAACCATAAAAGAAGACGGATAGGTTTTAGCACATAAAAACAAAACTTTCTCACATCAAAAATTAAAGCATGTTTGCAACATCCATGGCAAGTAGTTAATACCTTTATTTTATGAGTGCCCCCTAGACAATAAAACCAAATTCTCAACTTTTAAAATGAGCAAATAGAAAAGTGGGCAAAGGGACATAAATTCACAAAAGAGAAAATACAAACTGGCATTAAATAACCCTGTGGAAAAACAATCCAGATAATTAGTAATCTAAGAAATGCAAATCAAAACAATGAGAAATAACCATTTAAAAATATTTGAAAAAATAGCCTATGTTGTCACAGATATGGAAAAATGAGTATTTCTCAGGAAAAACTAATAAATCTTCCTGGAAGATAATTTAGAAAACATTTCTAACACCCATCAATTCCCCATTTCTAGAATTTTTAAATCAGGTAGGTACAATAAAAGGTAAATCTATAAGGATCTAGAAAAACAGAAAATTTCTAAACAATCTGTACATTTACGCAGCCATTAAGGATCACGATATGTACCAGCCAGCACCATAAATAAATAAATAAATAAAAAGCATCATGTTATAAAAGAATATCTAATAAAATTGAAATCAAAAGCCATGAATTCAATTTGATTTTGACTTTTAGAGGATCAGAAATATGTACTTTACAGTTTAACAGTTAGTCTATAGACATTACGGCAGTTAAGCACATGGACTTTAGTTAATAACTGTGAGAATTTGCAACAGGGAAAATATTATGGGAAGTTGCTTAAAGAATGTTCTGTTTATCTTACAGAAAAATGTAACCAGTTAAGCAATAAAGTAATAATAATTTAAACAATAGTCAAAAATGATTGAGTCACCAAATGCTTGCTTCTGCTTCTACTTTGAAGATAACATTGACACACAGCTATAAATTGCTTTTTGCAGATTTTGAGGTTGGGGCAACCTGACCACAGTCACATGGATCATCTGCTACCCAGACAAGATGATGCCAAGAAGTGAAGTAGATCAAGATCAAAGGAAATGCTGAAGCCTGCACAAGAGCCAACCAATCGGCTGTCCACAAGCTGTTCACAAGTCCTAGCCCCTTACCCTTAATTAGTCCTTTAAAAACCCATGATTGAAAGCCAACAGGGAGTTTGGGTTTAAAGTGATAGTTTCCTGTTCTCCTTGCTTGGCCCCGCCCTAAAGCCTATACCTTCTTCACTGCAAATCTGGGTGTTCAAAGTTTGGCTTAGCTGTGCATCGGACAGGTGGGCCTTCTTTGCCCAGTAACAAAATGGGAGAAAATTCACAATATTGTTACCAAACCAAATCTGGGTCTGCACTGCCCAGATGCACAGCAAAGCCAAATGCTGAGCCCTGGGTCTGCAGTGAAAGAAAGTGCCAAGCAAGGAGAACGTGTAGCTAACACTAAAGGCCTGAACTCCTCCATGGCTTATAAGCAAAGGTTTTTATTGGCAAAAATCATGTCTAGGGGTGTGTGATCAGCTCATAGGCAGTTCTGATTGGCTGAGGCTTGTGTAATCATGGGGTGTTCTTGGAATCTCAGTCATCAATCATTGGGCTTTGCCCTGCCTGCCTGGGGTCTACCTGACTGCGGTTGACCACGGGGTTTCAGTTCCCATCCACTTATGGCTCAGAGTTCCTGAAAAATAACTTAGGATATGCGTCAGTGATGTTATCTTTGAACCTTAAGGGAATGAAAACATCTTATGACTCTGACTTATGTCTTGGGTTATTGTTTAAGCTATTATTACTTTCTGCTTATCTGGCTCTTTAGTTTCTGTAAGTATTTTTCTAGTTTAATGATAAACTAGCAGTTTTAGATTTCCCAATGTCTTGAGCCACAGGCACTCCACTTTGTATGGGGGAGGGAATCCAGGCAAGGCTCCCAGGAACGGGGTGCTTGCTTGGTCTTGATATTGTGTTAAGTGAAAAAGGCAGAATACATCTTTGCAAGGCATTATCCGAATTACACCAAACATACAATGGATATGCACAGAAAAAACACTGGAGGACACAAACCTAAATATTAAATGTAATTCGTTCTGGGAGGTAAAAGTGTGAGAGATTGTTATGTGCCCCTATTTGAGTTTATACAACAGATTTAAAATTTTTTTAAAAAAATTATACAATTCAAAAATTGCCTTTGTTGAAAACCACGAAAGTACATGAAATTGTACTAGCCTGGAACCCCCAAGAAGTGTTTCGTTTGGAAAGCCAAGGCCACCTGCTAGTGGGTGAGTCATAGGCACAGGCTCGCACCTGCCACCGCAGACGCCACGCTGGCTGCTGCGCTTTTCCAAACAAAGTGACCCACAAACGGTGCGCAAAAGGCCACCGTGGCGGCTGCCCCGCGCCCGGCCCGCAGCCGTAGGAAGCCGGGCAACGCCCGCTCGCTCTTCATTTCAGGCATGGAGGCCTTTTCAAAGTCCACACTTTGGAACAACTCGGGAGCTCCGGCCTTGCAGGGCGCCGCGGGGGCGCCGCGCGAGCTCGCCAAAGCCCGGGGCACGTCTCCGGGGGCGGCCGCGCTCTCTTTGAAGTCTCGGGACGGGCTGGGAGGCCTTTAATAAGCCAGTGACGACGGACCAGACCCAGTGACCACAGGCTGGCCACGCGGTCGCCCGGCGACGCGCGTCCTCTGTAGGGACAAAGGGTCGGGGAAACTTGAGCTCGGGCCTGTCCCGGAAAACCCGGGCAGGAGGTCTCCATGGCAACGGAGTCGGGCCCTCCGAGGCCGGTCCCCCGGGCGAGGGCGCAGCGGGGGTGACCCGGCCTGCTAGCCGGGCCCCGCG
>NW_007750272.1:7322-10165 GCF_000696425.1 Galeopterus variegatus | reverse complement strand
AATTCCTAAGTATTTTATTTTTTTGGTGGCAATTGTAAATGGGCAGGCTTTCTTGATTTCTTGTTCAGCCTGTTCACTATTGGAGAAAAGAAATGCCACTGATTTTTGTGTGTTGATTTTGTATCCTGCTACTGTGCTGAAATCATTTATCAATTCCAAGAGTTTTTTTGTAGAGGTTTTGGGCTGTTCAATAAATAGGATCATGTCATCTGCAAACAGGGACAATTTGACTTCTTCTTTTCCAATCTGGATGCCCTTTATTTCCTTCTCTTCTCTGATTGCTCTGGCTAGTACTTCCAACACTATGTTGAGTAGGAGTGGTGAGAGTGGGCATCCTTGTCTAGTTCCTGTTCTTAAAGGAAAAGCTTTCAGCTTTTCCCATTTAGGATGATATTGCCAGTGGGTTAATCATATGTGGCTCTAATTATGTTGAGATACTTTCCGTCTATACCTAACTTATTAGGGTCTTTGTCATGAATGAATGCTGAATATTATCAAATGCTTTTTCAGCACCTATAGACATGAACATATGGTCCTTGTGTTTGACTTTATTAATATGGTGTATCACATTTATTGATTTGCGTATGTTGAACCAACCTTGCATCTCTGGGATGAATCTTACTTTATCGTGGTGAATAATTTTATATATGTGTTGCTGTATTCTGTTTGCTAGTATTTTAGTGAGGATTTTTGCATCTATATTCATCAAGGATATCGGCCTATAGTTTTCTTTCTTGGTTATATCTTTACCTGTTTTTGGTATCAGGATGATGTTTGCTTCATAGAATGAGTTTGGGAGCTGTGTGTCTGTCTCAATCTTTTGGAATAGTTTGTAAAGAATTGGTGTCAATTCCTCTTTGAATGTTTGGTAAAATTCTGCTGTGAATCCATCTGGTCCTGGGATTTTCTTTGTTGGGAGCCTTCTGATAACAGCTTCTATCTCCTTTATTGTAATTGGTCTGTTCACATTTTCTACGTCTTCATGGTTCAGTTTTGGGAGCTTGTGTGTGCCCTAAACTTTATCCATTTCCTCTAGATTTTCATATTTGTTGGAGTATAGTTGTTTATAGTAGTCTTTAATGATTCCTTGTATTTCAGATGAATCTGTTGTAATATCGCCTTTTTCATTTCTAATTTTTGTTATTTGAATCTTCTCTCTTCTTTTTTTTGTTAGCCACGCTAATACTTTGTCAATTTTATTTATCTTTTCAAAAAACCAACTTTTTGATTTGTTGATCTTTTGTACTTTTTTCTTTTCAAAAAACCAACTTTTTGTTTCGTTGATCTTTTGTATTGTTTTTTGGGTTTCAATTTCATTAAGTTCTGCTCTGATATTAATGATTTCTCTTGGTCTGCTAACTTTAGGTTTGGATTGTTCTTGTTTTTCTAGTTCTTTAAGGCGCATTATTAGATTGTTCACTTGCCAGCCTTCCATTTTTCTGAGGTAGGCGTTTAATGCAATAAATTTCCCCCTTAGTACTGCCTTTGCTGTATCCCACAAGTTTTGGTATGATGTATCATTATTTTCATTGGTTTCAATAATTTTTTTTATTTCCTGCTTGATTTCTTCTTGGACTCATGTATTGTTAAGTAGAATGTTGTTTAATTTCCATGTGTTTGTATACTTTCCAGTGTTTTGTTTATTATTGATTTCTAGTTTTAATCCATTGTGGTCTGAGAAAATACATGGGATAATTCCAATTTTTTTGAATTTGTTGAGACTTGATTTGTGTCCTAATATGTGATCTATCCTGGAGAATGATCCATGTGCTGATGAGAAGAATGAATATTCTGAGGTTGTTGGATGGAATGTTCTGTAGATATCTGCCAAGTCCAATTGGTCTAGAGTATTGTTTAGATCTTGTGTTTCTCTGCTGATTCTTTGCCTAGATGATCTGTCTAATATTGACAGTGGGGTGTTCAGGTCCCCTGCTATTATGGTATTAGTGTCTATTTCTTTCTTTAGGTATAATAGAGTTTGTTTTATAAATCTGGTTGCTCCAAGATTGGGTGCATACATATTTATGATTGTTATGTCTTCTTGATGCTTCAGTCCTTTTATCATTATGTAGTTTCCCTCATTGTGTCTATTTATGGTTTTTAGTTTAAAGTGTATTTTGTCAGATATAAGAATAGCTACTCCAGCTCGTTTTTCTTTTTGGTTTAAATGGTAAATCATTTTCCATCCTTTCACTCTTAATCTATGTGAATCTTTATGGGTGAGGTGGGTCTCCTGTAGGAAGCATATAGTTAGGTCCTCCTTTTTAATCCAGTCAGCCAGTCTGTGTCTTTTGATTGGGGAACTTAAGCATTTTACATTAAGAGTTGTTATTGAAAGATGTTGATTTCTTCCTAACATTTTATTGATTGATTGGTTGTCTTAGGTGTCTTTTGTTCCTTGCTTTCTGCTTTGCTGTTTGTTTTCTGTGTTTGTTGGTTCCTTAGGATGTAGATAGCCTTTCTGTTTATTTGCTTTCTCTTCATGAATGCCATTTTCATTATACTAGTGGGTTTTGATTTTTCTTGGGTATTTATGGCAGCGGTAGTTATTTTTCAGGAACCAAACCCAGTACTCCCTTGAGGATTTCTTGTAAGGGTGGTCGTGTTGTAGTGAACTCCCGTTGAGGATTTCTTGTAAGGGTGGTCGTGTTGTAGTGAACTCCCGTAGTTTTTGTTTGTTTGAGAAATATACTATTTGCCCTTCATTTTGGAAGGATAGCCTTGCAGGGTATTCCTGGCTGTCAATCTTTGTCTTTTAGTATTTTGAATATATCCTCCCATTCCTTTCTAGTTTTTAGGGTTTGTGAAGAAAAGTCTGATGTTAGCCTGATTGGGGCTCCCTT
>NW_007750272.1:2057-6322 GCF_000696425.1 Galeopterus variegatus | reverse complement strand
GGGGAGCCACCTCTCTGGTCAGCTTGGACTCTGCTGGGCTGCTGGATCACGGGGCGGTACCGCAGGGTGTGTGGTGTCTGCTGAGCTTCCACTTCCCGTGCAGGACTTCTCCCTGTTCCATGCGCTCTGGCCCGGGCTGCTGGATAACACAGTGGCGGCCCCACAGGGTGTGTGTTTTCTGCCGAGTCTCCCCCTCCCTAGCGGGATGTCTCCCTGCTCTGTGCACACCAGGCTGGGCTGGGACGTGTATTCTGCAACCCTCCTCTATCAGCCGGGCTTTCACGAACCTGCTCAGCACCGCCTCACCCAGGAAGTCTTCCAGGTTTCTGCTAGATGCAGACCACTGGTCGCTTTGGATGCCTTTGTAGCATTGTGTAGATCTTCCTTGGGACTTATCACCTTCCTTCTGGTATCGCAGTTATTTGTGTACTTGTCTTATTTCCCACACCGAGTGTGAGCTCCTCAAGGGAGGAGCCTGCCACACACAGTTCACCTTTGAATTCCCCCGGCGCGGACTGACTCCGGTGCATGCCCACAGTCAGCTCTCTGGCAGGTTCAAGTGAGCTCAGGAGTGCTCCAACCACACTATTCCTAACCAGAAATTGGTTAGGCATATTTCCAAACTGGTGGCCGCAGACATGGTATCTGCCTCCCGGTAACAGGAAGTTTACCTGGGGCCGGAGCCCAGGGTGCGGTGGAGTGACAGTCGGCCCGGCCTGAACTTCCCTGCCCTACCAATGCTGGCCGAGGACACCCCACACCACCAGCCCCGCCAGAGAACCATGGAGGGAGTGGGAGGGGAGGCAGGCCTGCAGGCCCCAGGAAGCCCCGCACCAGGCCGAGCATGTGGGAAGGCTCAGTGAGGAGCCGAGCCGGGCGAGGATGACATGCCTGGCCAAGCCGGGGCAGAGCCACCACCACCCGAGAAAGTGGAGGCAGCCCCGGGGCCGGTGAGTGGCCCAGTGGGGCAGGCGGAAGCCGGGCGGTCATCTGCCCTGTGAGCAGGGCTGGGCCAGGGGTCACTCACGGGGCTGGGCCAGCTGGGCAGCTCCCTCACCACCTCTGCATCATCGCCATCCCCGTCCTCGGCCTCCACTGCTACTGTTAAGTCATATATTTTAAGTTATATTGAAATACTCAAAAAATATTCTGTTCTAGAGAAGAATAGAATTTGTTTAATCAAAGATACACACACACATAAAAGGAAACACAATATGTACATGCACAAGTATGTGTTTATATATATTTCAGAAGAATAAATAAACTTGGAAATAAATTACAAAATAAAATAGAGTTTCTAAATGTTTTACATTATCTTTAAAAAAAAAGATAATGAATATAGTTGGAATTGAATTCCATGCACAATCCTGCAAATTCCTGAGCACTGTTGAAATACAGTAAGAAAAATACCATAAGCATTAAAACGTGTCACTAAGGCTAATGTAACATGAGACTCAGCTCTAGAAGAGTTCACCCTGAGTTATTCTAGCCAAGCCAATTAAGCACCTGGCAGTGCAAGCACTGATGGCACCAGTGCTCCCAACAAGCCACCCTGATGCTTCAGAGGCACCTCCCATGCCACACTCGGTTCTGAATGCTGGTGACCAGAGGAAGGAAGATAAATGACGATTAAAAGAGTCAAAGGGGAGACATAACTGGAACAGTGAGAGTGGCTTCAACAGAAGTGTTCAAAATAATGCTTTTAATACTTAATTTACTTTTATTTTCAGAATTGTTCCTAGAATTATAAATGATACTCCTTTTAGTACAAATGGTTTTTTAAAACTATCTTTGTGGTGCTCCTAGGTTAATGAACCTCCCATTTTACTTTTTGATCTATTTTGCATATTAAGAAAATGTCAAAAAAAAGTCAGACTTTTCTTTAAGGTATGTTAATTAATATTAATTGTAGAATAAAATCATAATGGTAAGGTAGTATCTGAAGTAAAATCATACATTGCTTTTTATTTCCACAAACTGCTTACAATTCAAAACCAAAATTGTGTTATGTTATACCTTACAGCAAAACCCAGATGGTTTGATTAATTTTTATTGTGAAACTAAGTCTAAAACTTATGTGATCCACATACTCAAAATCACTTTTTGTTCTTTTTAAAAAATATCTTGAAGTTTAATTTTACGATTGCCTCGAACCCCTCTCTCTGAAAGTGCCCAAAGTCAGACATTTCTTGAAGGTATGTTAATTAATATTACTTCTAGAATAAAATCATAATGGTAAGGTAGTTTCTGAAGTAAAATCATACATTGCTTTTTATTTCCACAAACTACTTACAATTCAAAACCAAAATTGTGTTATGTTATACCTTACAGCAAAACCCAGATGGTTTGATTAATTTTTATTGTGAAACTAAGTCTAAAACTTATGTGATCCACATACTCAAAATCACTTTTTGTTCTTTTTTAAAAATATCTTGAAGTTTAATTTCACAATTGCCTCGAACCCCTCTCTCTGAAAGTCTTGCATGGCCTATAGGCAAATCCAAGAAAACTGTGACGAGCAGGGCAGGTCGAATCTTTCCTGGTAACTGCTAGCGGGGGGAACAGTGGTTCCATTAAACTTTCCATTTTCTGGGCAAATGTTATTGCTCTTGATATTGTAGTTCTTTTGTGTGAGCATTTTAATTAGCTGCTTAGAGCACAGTATTAATGACAATGAAGTCATAGTTTGAGAACTTATTGAGCAAGACAGAGGTGTAAAGAGAAAAGATCCATGACCACAGACTGTGCACAAACACGGTTCAGCCACCTTTTAAACCAATATTGTTCATTTCAAAGAGATCCAGGTAGGGAGATATAGCTCAGGACAAACCATCATCATGGTTAGAAAAACAAGTCAGAGTACCAACCCTGCTGACAGCGAGCATGCAGCATTGCTACGTTAGAAAAAATAATCCCCTTATTATAATTAGTATTGCATTAGTCCATTTCTGTTGCTTATAACAAAAATACATGGAACTGGGTAATTTACAAAGAAAAAAATTACTGCTTACAGTTTTGGAGGCTGGGAAGTCCAAAATCCAGGGAGCACATTTGGTGAAGGCTGTGGTGGTGTGGTGACAGTGACCCAGAGGTCTACATAGCAGAAAATGACAGAGCAGAGAAAAACTAACTTCTCATGTGCTCTTCTTTTAAAGTCCTCAGAACCACACCATGGACTATCATTTTTAATCCATTCACTAAGGCATGGTCCTACAATCTAATCACTTCTTCAAGGCCCCACCTTTCAATTACCATAATAGGATTTCCCACCCTCAACAGTTACAATGGGGTTTTAAGCTTCAATGAGGTTGGGGGTGCATGGAGTCTACTGCAAGTATCAATTCCCAAATAGCTTGTAGTATCCCCTTGTCTGCAACCACCTTATGTTCAAATGGTGATATATCACCATAATGATTATTTTACTTAAAAATTTGAACATATCGGGCCGGCCCGGTGGCGTACTGGATAAGTGCGCCGCTTGGGAAGCGCGGCGGCGCTCCCGCCCGAGGGTTCGGATCCCACATGCAGACCAGTTCCCGCTCACTGGCTGAGCGAGGTGCGGGAGCAATGCCGAGGGTTGCGATCTCATTGCCGGTCCCCAGCCCGGTACAGGGGCAACACTGAGGGTTGCGATCTGTTGCTGGACATGGAAAAAGACAAAAAAGACAAAAAAAAAAAAAATTGAACATATCTATCTGTATCCTATCTTCTTTAGTCTCAGGTCAGAAAAGAAAAGGTTTAAAATATCCATTGGCTTTGCTAATTTTTTTGGTTCTTCAAAATTATTATTTTTTAATTCCCTCTGCTGATCTTGACATTCAGTGTGCACTTGCAATCAAAAGCACAATACAGGAAAGACCAAGACAGCGTGAGCCTGAGAAGTGTGTGCTGTGCTGCCAGAGTGCTATTTGCATTTCCAAGAGCAACAAAAAATGAATAAGTCTTTGATCAACAAATCTACAACTAAAAAAAAGCAACTACAGATTCGAGGTTTAGGGCTGACACAAAAGAAGATTCCTGAGAGCGCCTGAGCCATGCGGCAGGACAAAGTGAGCAGCCTGAGGCAGCAGTGGTGAAGGACGGGGATGGCAAAGATGCGGAAATGGAGAGAGAGCCGCCCGGCCGGCCCAGCTCTGTGACTGACCCCCAGCCCAGCCCTGCTTGCGGGGCAAACCCCCATCCGGCTTCCACCTTCCACACCAGACCAGTCACCGGCCCCAGGGCTGCCTCCATTTTCTCGGGTGGGGGCGGAGCTGGCCGGCTCG
>NW_007750272.1:0-986 GCF_000696425.1 Galeopterus variegatus | reverse complement strand
CACCAGGCCAGTCACCGGCCCCAGGGCTGCCTCCATTTTCTCGGGTGGGGGCGGAGCCGGCTGGCTCAGCCAGGCATGCCCTCCTCGCCCGGCTCGGCTCCTCACTGAGCCTTACCACTTGCTTGCCCCGGTGTGGGGCCTCCCGGGGCCTGCAGGCCAGCTTCCCATCCCACTCCCCCCGTGGTTCTCTGGCAGGGCTGGTGGTGTGGGGAGCCCCCAGCCAGCATCGGGAGGGCAGGGAAGAGCGGGTTGGGCCAATTGTCACTCCACTGCACCCTGGGCTCCAGCCCAAGGTAAACTTCCTGTTACTGGGAGGCAGATATCATCTCTGTGGCCATCAGTTCAGAAAAATGCCTGACCGATTTCTGGTTAGGAAAAGTGTGGTCAGAGCACTCCTGAGCTCACTTGAACCTGCCGGAGAGCTGACTGTGGGCGGGCGCCGGAGTCGGTCCGCGCCAGGGGGATTCAAAGAGGAACTGTGTGCTGCAGGCTCCTCCCTGAGGAGCTCACACCCTGATGTGGGAGATAAGACAAGTACACAAATAACCGCAATACCAGGAGGAAGGTGATAAGTCCTGAGAAAGCCCTATTCAGTCCTACAAAGGCACCCAGAGCGACCGGTCGTCTGCGCCTAGCAGAAACTAGAAAGTCTTCCTGGGTGGGGCAGTGCCGAGCAGGGGCTTGAAGGCCTGGCTGATAGACGAGGGTAGCTGAAGACACACCCCCAGCCCAGTACAGTGCTCACAGAGTGGGGAGGCGTCTGCCTGGGGAGGCGTCCGTCTAGGGAGGCGGACACTCAGCAGAAAACACGCACCATGTGGGGCCGCCAATGCGTGATGCAGCAGCCAGGACCAGAGTGCACGGAACAGAGAGAAGTTCTAAACGGGAAGTGGAAGCTCAAAAGAGAACACACACCCTGTGGTAACGTCTCGTGATCCAGCAGCCCAGCAGAGTCCAAGCTGACCAGAGAGGTGGCTCCCCGGAGA
>NW_007750271.1:9460-10166 GCF_000696425.1 Galeopterus variegatus | reverse complement strand
AAACAAAACAAGATGTGAATTCTGATTTCCTTTTTAAGACAGGTCTGTGAAAGGTTAATTGCCTATTACTTCACTAGGAATTCACTTATAAATGACGTAGATTCTTTAACTTCTATTAATTTTTAACTTGTATTAGTTTTTATTTATTTTTAATTGCCACTTTAGAAATATGTAACTAAATGCAATTATAGTAAGGTTTCAGTAAAGGTATCAATAATAAGAGGAATAGGGAAACCATGTCTATCCTTCCACACATCTGCAAGTCATTACCTAAGCTTTTTGGAATTTATAAAATTACGTCTATGTAGCCAAATGGCAGTATTTATCTAAAATGTTTATTTTCAGCATTTATATATTACTTAACATCTGTACACAATGTCTAGTGTTACAGCGATGAACATCATAAGTGCCCTTTAACAACCTCCAAAGACAGATCACCCATCCTCCAGGAAGTTCATAAAATGAGGGAAGACATGGACCAAGTTTGCTTGGTGTTCTCATCCCCATTTTCTCTGCTCTAAATTGGTGAAATTACTTCTATGCCTATATCTGTGGATTCTGAGATAATTACAGCTAGAATTGGTCTCTATGCATGTGGAAATTGGAAGACACACAAACAAAAAGAAAATTCAAAATAACCTGATAAAGGAAATTAACCAGAAAATCTAGGTTTATAATATGTTTGATTAGATCCTATTTTTAATAT
>NW_007750271.1:0-8568 GCF_000696425.1 Galeopterus variegatus | reverse complement strand
ACATTGTTCTAGTTCAATGCACTTAAATTTACATTAAAAAAAGCATCTGTGAATCTAATCAGACTACAGATGCTGATTCGGTAATTACAGAGTAGAGCCTGAGCTTCTGCATTTCTAACAAGCATCTAGAGATTTCTATAATGCTGGTATATAAACCATATTTTGAGTAGCAACGGTCTAAGTAAAAATCCTTAACTTCCTGATTATGTGATTATAATTGACTTTAAAGAAGAATTTTGGAAAAGGTATTGCTTAAATAATTAACAGGTGGTGTTCTTTGGGCTGTAATAAAATAATTCAGGAGACATTTTATCTATAGTTACCTGACAACAGCATTTTCTTTGTTACATAATTTGTTTTAAATTATCTTGCTGAATAATTATCATTCACTTTTTTTTCCTGAGTTTTTAGAATTCTAATACTTTTATAAAATAGAAATGTAATAAAATAATTCAGGAGACATTTTATCTATAGTTACCTGACAACAGCATTTTCTTTGTCACATAATTTGTTTTAAATTATCTTGCTGAATAATTATCATTCACTTTTTTTCCTGAGTTTTTAGAATTCTAATACTTTTATAAAATAGAAAATACAATATATTTGATTTATTACTTGATTTGATTAATGTCTAAATAGGAAGACATGAGTTTATGTGAGTGTATGTGTGTAATGAAGCTAGGTAGGACTTTATCTTTTATTCGAACTACCTCTATTTTTGTAGCATCTTCATATGTCAGTAAGAGCAATGAGATGAAATTACTGTTCTGTGGCTATACTGGTGAAGATGAGACTAATCTGCTTAAATTTATTATATACATTACTCTTACCACTGCCTCAAATCTCTCCTATTCTTTCAAGTATTAGAGATCTCAAAGATATTAAAAGATTTAAAACATCCTAGAAATATCCGTAGTTGTATAAGTATGTGGTGATAAAAATATAAACCATGGTTAAAAAATAATTTTAGGAAAATTAGGAGAATAAACTAAATTTTATTAAGAACTTAAATCTGGAGATACTTTGTTAAAGGAAAAAAAACACACAGGTTTGTTAATCAAAATTAGGATTCATTATCAAATAAATTTTTAAAATTTAGGCCTTGACCACCATCACTCAGTCTTGTCCTTCTTTCAGCCACTATGTAATATCCTCTGCTTTTCTGCTTACCATTAATTACTTCACCCCTAACTAACTCCTTATTTCTCTCTACTCCTTCCCGTTTAGTGCTGTTCAAACCACTTCCACCTTCATTCCCTTTGTCTGAATAAAAACACCTAACATTGATAGAGTAGTTACTATGTACCAGATATTGTTCCAAGTACTTTATATGTGTTAATCCATTTAATCCTTGCAACAATCTTGACAGGTTGCGCTCATTCCTGCTGCACCGATGAGTAAAGTGAAATTCAAAATGGGTAAGTTACTTTCCCAAAATGATACTGCTTTTAAGTGACAAACTAGGATTCAAGCCCAGGCGGTCTCTTCACCTGGAAGCAATTCCTCACAGCATTATCTTGAAGACTGTATTCATATGCATACCATTGCCTTGGTAAAACATTCCCTTATTTTCTGTCCATCCCTGCCAGAAGGGATGGACACTTGTTCCTGTTCACTTATCTTAACAAGTTTAAGAAATTGTAGTGATTGTTGTGTCTTCTTCCCCTCCACCCCCCACGTTTATTTGTTTGTATATTTATTTATTTATTTTTGAACAGATATGATGTTGATGGTGGGGACGGGGGAGAGGAAAGGGAGAAAAGGAGAACTGGTCAAGGGACAGGAAAATCACCTACATTGGATATTGATAAATTAGAAAATTAATTAAAATAAAGTAGGAATATAAAACTTAACAAAAAACATGCTTGCCTCAAAGGGCTTGTTGTGAAGACTAAATTAATACAGATAAAGTATTTTGACTGGAACATAAGGTGTAGTAAACACTATGTAAGTATAAGCTATTTTTAAGCAAACTCCAAGAAGGTGATTTTTATCCACATTGTAGGTAGGAAGCTGAGGCACTGAGGTATAAGTCTCCCCCAAGTTCACACAGTCAGTCATGGGCAGAGTGGTACATGAACCCCAGCTGTCAGGATCAGAGTGGGTGCTTTCAACCACGACACTTTGCTTGCCCTGGGGATAAGATATATTCACCTTGTCTTGTGGGTTAACCTAACTCTTTTCAAAGGGAAAATATTGGAAGCTCTCCCATTGCTGCTTAGTGACTTATAAGTGTGAAATTTCGTCTTAGAATTCAGGCATATTTCCCACAAGTAGGCTCCGAGGAATTATAAGATGCCTGTTTGCAAGCTACATAGCTTGTTTAAAATTCTGGCCACATCTTGAGTTAGGAAATATGGACTTAAGGTAAATAAATTCTCTGCAATCTTTGTCAGTCAACCTTGAGACTGACTGGCTGAATAAATATGTTAAATTACCATTTTTATAAGCAATATAAAAAGTGACTGTTAACAGTTTGGAAAAGGCAAACAATCACTGCAGTGGTAGTGACTGCACATAAGGATTTGATTTGGAACTGAGTAACACCACTTCAGAGTCACCACACATATCCCCCAAAACCACACCATTGAGGCAACACATCGCTTAGTGTGTGGACAGATTGCTCTGACAGTAGCCGTGCTCTCAAATTATGTGCTTGTCTCTGCTTCACGTTACACTCTTAGCAAGTTCATTTTAACCAAGACAAAGACAGTTGACCAATGATGTTCCGTTTAATTTCATGTTTTCCCTTACACGTAATAGGATATAAATCACATCAATGTTTAGCCATATTTCTAGGTGTTATACAGTGAGTTTAAAATGTTTTTTAATTAATTTTTTTGATTTCAAAAGAAAATCAAGTGTTATTTTTACAAAAAAATCTATTTTAATAGGACAGTCTGTGATTTGCTCTAAAAGCAAAGTTTATTTAAATTATATTTAGAAGAACATGAGATACTTTTCTATTTTTTTTTTTTTTTTTTGTCTTTTTTGTGACCGGTAAGGGGATCGCAACCCTTGGTGTGGTGTCACCCGCATTGCACTCAACCAGTGAGCGCACCGGCCATTCCTATATAGGATCTGAAACCGTGGTGAGAGCGTCGCTGCGCTCCCAGCGCCGCACTCTCCCGAGTGCGCCATGGGGTCGGCCCGAGATACTTTTCTAAATGGACAGACAAGGAAGCTTATATAATGTTTCATTTAACTGATGAACTAGAACCACTTCTTTTTAGGATATCAAACTCTACACTTGAAAGAAAATGTTTGAATAAATTATTTTAACTCTATCTTTTCCATCTATTATGACTTATAATCATACACACATTAACATAACTTAAATATTCATAATAAACTTTCTTTTTACTTTCACAAATTTCAGAATAAAGCTTATTTAAAGAAATAACAACTTTAATTGTATAGGAAAGAAGTATCTTATTTTCAGATAAGTGGTACTATGGAAATTACAGACAAGATTAATCAAATGCTGACATCTAAATATCACAAGTTACATGTGAAACACCTAGTGATTGATTAGTTTTTACAGCAAATAGTTATGTTTCTTTAATGTTTTAAGGAAGATTTTAGTCTCAGCATTTTTCTTCAAGCCTTATTCTATTTTGAACCTTTTAAATTATCCTGACTCAGAAAAATAGCAACTGTTACTGAACATAATTCATTGCTCATCTATTCATTCATTCATTCTTCACTCTACAAACATCTTACATTATGTTATTCTATTTTTCAATTTAGTACACTAGAAAATTCTATGTAACTGCATAAACCTATAAATTGAGCATTCTAAGTTTTTGAAAATAAATGCATTGGAGTTAATATTGAAATTCTTGCTAAATTCTCATGTAAGGTCCATACTAACATGCTCTGTGCTGTAATGGTTGAAGTCCATGTTAGAGATTCATGTGTTTGCCCTTCGGAAAGTGGCTGAACCAAATTTCTCTGAACCACATCTATACGTAGGAGATAAAGCAGCTTCTCTCCCCGGGTTATGGTCACTAAATCTATTACAAATAATATATGGAAAGTGCTTAGTATATATAGTAAGATCCCAGGAAATATTAAATGTTATTACTAAAAAGTTAAAAAAAAATATGAGACCATAACCTGAAGCCTTGGTTTTTGGGAGTTGAGGAGCTTGGTATTAGTCTGGTTTTCATTAATATTATAAATAATGGATTGAATTATGTCAGAGTTGCTTTAAATCATTTAAAATTGTTATAGTGCTGTCTATACTAGAGCCTAGATAAGCTTTTAATGAAGGATCATTTTGAAAAGAGGAGTTTACAGATGGAATCCAACTATTCATTTAAATGTAATGTTCCAACTAAACTTAATTTTTATTACCTTAATTTGTTCTCTCTAGACAGTTAAGAGGAAGTAAAAACTAATATAGAGATCAATATAACAAAACTTAATTTTATTTGTATTTGAATTATAATGAGGTGTTCTGATACTACCAGAAATTATTTTTAATAGGAAGAAACATGTAACAGTTCTTGGGGGTTGTCAGCATAATGAGGTAAATTTTATTACAATAATTTGGACACTGTTGTGATTTTAATGTGCTCCCGAAAGTTCATGTGCTGAAAACTTAATCCACAATGCAACAGTGTTGAGAGGTCGGACCTTTAACAAGTGATTAAGTCATGAGGGAAGAGCCTTCATGAATGAACTAACGTTCTTATTGGGGGAGTGGGTTTGTTATAAAGGTGAGTCTAGCCCCCTCGTCCTCTCCTGCTCTTGCCCTCCCTTGCCTTTTTGCCCTCTGTTATGGAATGACAGAGCATGAAGGCCCTTACCAGATGCCAGTGCCTTGATCTTGGACTTCCCAGCCTCCAGAACTGTAAGAAATAAATTTCTGTCCATTATACGTCACCCAGTCTCAGGTATTCTGTTACAGCGGTACAAAACAGACCAAGACAGTCACTATCTTCATTGTTACTATGGATTGAATGTTTGCACCCCTCCAAAATGATATGTTGGAATCCTAATCCCCAACATAATGATATCATTATACGTCACCCAGTCTCAGGTATTCTGTTACAGCGGTACAAAACAGACCAAGACAGTCTCTATCTTCATTGTTACTATGGATTGAATGTTTGCACCCCTCCAAAATGATATGTTGGAATCCTAATCCCCCACATAATGATACGTGGAAGTGGGGTGTTTGGAAGGCAATGGCAGTTAAATTAAGTTATGAGGGTGGAGCCCCCATGTTGGAATTATTGCCCTTATAAAAAGAGGGAGAGACACAAGATCCTACTTTGCTTACAGGCACTAAGGATAGGCCTTGTAAGGACATAACCAGGAAGGGGTCCTCATCAAGAATCCCACCATATTGGTACCCTGCGCTTGGACTTCTAGCCTCCAGAACTGTGAAAAAACAAATGTTTGTTGTTTAAGCCATCCAGTCAGCAGTAATTTGTTATAGCAGCCCAAACTAAGACAATTGTGAAGGGCCAAACTGAATATAAACTGATATGATTTCTAAGACAAATCATGCCAGGTCTTCTCATGTTGCCTCAGTGAAGCTCTTATTTTTTCTAAAGGGGCCAATTCCACAGAACTCTTCCCTTTTGATGTCCTGTAATAATGTGAAGTGTTATAAGTATTTGTTAACTAAAATGATGAATTACATAGATTTTAATCAGAGTCACACATGTTTTTTTATCCACAGGAATCTATAAATAACACTCATAAAAATAATATAATTTTCATTCGATAAATATTAATGCTTACTGTGTGAAAATCACTTATACAATTTCAAAGTGCATGGTAAGTACTCGAGTTACTCTTTACATCCCTCTAGTTAACAAAGATTATTACTCTATTTTTATACAACACTAGATTCTAGAAAATGTATTAAAACATTGAGTGGTTGAGAGAACAAATAAATGGAATTTGGGTGGCAGTCACATGAAAAGAAGTAAATAAAGGAATTCTAATTATTCATCCTTACATCCAATAAAGGAAGTTTGATTGATTTATACAATGAAATAATCTTGTATGTTATCATAAAAGCTTTGTTAATATCAAAAATTAAAATATTAGGGTCATCACAGAGGCAAAAATACCAACTTCAAGTTATTGTAGAATGAAAGAATCCACATGAAGACTTTTTTATTCTCTGTGACTCTACCTAAGATTGATACATACTGATTCCACCCCTTTGATTCTCTCTGATAGCCATATAGGATGCCTACTATAATCTGAAAAAGGCCTTATCACTGGAAATGTAAAATCTTTTGCAGATTGTTATTTTATTTTCCTTTTATATGGCACATCTAAATTTGCCAACTATTTTCACCATTAGAAAAAAACTTTATAAATGTTATTCTTTAAATCTGATTTTTTTGACTGACCTTTTGACTTTGAGTCATTTGTAGTGAAGTTATGATGAGATTCTTTCAATTTAATGGGTCCTTGGAACCATGCCAAAACATGCTTTTTGGTTTTAGTATACAGTTCAGAAAACTCTATCTGAAATTTTGGGCTGGATGTGTAAAGAATGTGCAAAATCCGATTTCAATATGAACACAGTTTCTAAACAAAACCATATGCTGCTGGCAGACCTTGGATAGCATTTAAAATCTTTTGGGTATCTATAAACATTGCATTGTAGCAGAGAATTGTTTAGTTCTTCCCTTCTAAATGTCCAACCTAGAAAAAAGATTATTTTTAGAACTCATATTTTGTTAAATCACACTAAGAGCAAAATAGAGAGGAAAGAAAGTAAAGAAGGATGAAAGAATGAGAATTTTTGTGTTTTTTTAGCACAAATGTTAATGAGAAGATGATTAAGTATAATGAAGACAGTGGAAGTGAAGATGAGGATGTCTGACCCCCTCCTGTATCATAGAGGTACAGTTTGGCAAATGCCTGGTTACCCATGTTGGAGGCTGGGTTTTAGAGACCAGAACCTTCCTTTCTAAGGAAGTCCAGACTGAAGAATTTGGAGTAACAACTCAAGTAGGGAAAAATTATAAAATGCTGAGAAGACCTAAAACACAAACTCTGCCTATGGAACTAAGGGTAGGATCCAGTGAAGGTGAGGATCCAATAGTTTGAAGTAAGTTAGAGACACAGGAAACTTGAAAGTGGATTTAGAACCAGTGAGGCCCGTATAGGTCAATTGTCACAAACAGCCTTAGGAGATCTGTGATTCTTTCTCATGTTCTAAAAATAGTTTGAAGTAAGTTAGAGACACAGGAAACTTGAAAGTGGATTTAGAACCAGTGAGGCCTGTATAGGTCAATTGTCACAAACAGCCTTAGGAGATCTGTGATTCTTTCTCATGTTCTAAAATGTGATTGTTTCAGGCAGGAAGCAAGCATGAGAACTAGCAGCAGAATGAAAACACCATGGAGCAGGCAGTGGTGTGAGCACATGCTAGTCTTCCTAAAGATGATCACTAACTTCATTAAAATTACAGAAAAGAGGAGAAGAATAGATGGACACAAGAGAAATTTTTAAAAGTGTGAATATACTCATAATACATGAAAAAATAGTGGTGATGGGAAGTGCAGAAGGTAAGCATATCACACTTAACTATCAATGAAATTAAGACCGACTGAAACAACTGAATACCTTTGCATCTGTATTTTAGCTATAAATTATTGGTGAATTGGATGTGGGTTTTGAGGGAGGAAATAAAGGCAAGATCTCTCCAATATTTTTGTCTAAACAACTTAGTGAATAGTGGTGATAATTTCTGAGATGGATTATACCAACAACCCTCAAATTATGGTTCGGTGAACCTTGGAAGTCTCTGAGATTATCTAAGGGGGAGTCCGTGAAGTCAAAATCATCCACAATAATTCTAAGACATCACATGCCTTTTTAATTTTCATCATCTCCTGAGTTTTAGTAGATTTTTTTCAGAGGCTAGTTTTTTAGACATATCATGTAATAACATCATTGTTCTGTTGAGAAATGGAATGGTAATATGTGCATTCTTGTGTTCAAATACTTCTCAGTTTTAACTTCTAATTCTGTAAAATATCTATAACCCAAATCAAAAAGCTTTTGGGGGTCCTCCATAATTTAAAAAACTTTGTGACAAGAATTTCAACAGTTTAAGTGAAACAGACACAGTCCTTGAAGGTGAACAACTACCAAAGCTTAGTTAAAGAAAAATAGATGGCCAGATTATTGCAATATCTCTTAAAGACATCAAAATTCATGGTCAAAAATCTTCCCATAAATAATATTCCATGTTCAAATGGCTTTACTAGTAAATTCCACCTAATATTTAAAGAAGAAATAATACCAGTTTTGTACAAGTTTTTAAAAAGTAGTAAACAAGAAACACTTTCTAACTTATTTTAAGAGGTCTCCATTACCCTGATACCAAATTGAAAGAAAGATATCACAAAAAAGAAAATAAAATATCTGTGGAGAAATTCTTCACAAACATAGAAGCAAAAATTCTTAATTTAAATATACCCTATCCATGTGAGCTTTACCCCAGCAATAAATGGATAATTTAACATTTGAAAAATCAATTTCATTTGCTATATTCATAAATGTATTCTATAGTGGAAAAATCAC
>NW_007750270.1:0-10167 GCF_000696425.1 Galeopterus variegatus | reverse complement strand
CCAGGAGCAAGAAGAGCAGGACCCAGCAGAGCCCCTGAGGCTGCTCTGGGTCATGCCAGGAATTTAAGGTGGGGCAGCAGGAGCAGGTGGCTTGTTACCGTAAGGTGCTGATGTAATTGGCCATGAAGGAAAGAAGTCCAGAATCTGGTGTCATAGTATGCATAAAAATAAACTCCATATGGGATGACTATTTAAATGCAAAGTATAAAAGTGTTAAAAAATAACTGAAGATACCATGTATATCCTTGGGATGGGAGAGACCTTCTCCCATGAGATGGGATATCGGGAAGCCATAAAGAAAGCTGGACTTTGTTCCTTGAATTGAAAAGTTTTCCCCCTTGCTAGTATTTGCTTCTGGTATATTTTGCAACATTTGAACAAAAAGTTCAAACAAAATGTGAATATCTTTTATATTAAAGGGTTTTTACACACTGATAAAAAGACAAATAATAAACAGAGCTTGAATTGAAAAGTTTTCCCCCTTGCTAGTATTTGCTTCTGGTATATTTTGCAACATTTGAGCAAAAAGTTCAAACAAAATGTGAATATCTTTTATATTAAAGGGTTTTTACACACTGATAAAAAGACAAATAATAAACAGAGGATATGAAAAGGCATTCTGTGAAGAGGAGACACAACAGGCTGGCGCAGAGATAAAGCAGTGTTCATCTTCCCAGCAGTCAGTGAGTGTGTGTGTGGGGGTTGGGGGGTGGGGGCTGCAAATTAAACCCAGCAAAGGAGACCTGGTGTTTAGAGATCAAGTCCCTGAGCAAACAAAGGAAACTAGTGTTCAGGGGCTGGGGATCCCCAGATGAAAGCAATTCATCAACCTCACTGAACACACCCCTGTGGGAGTCATGCAGGCATGACTGGCAGCCATGCCATAGTGGCAAAAAGCATCTGGTGTCAAGGTCTTCGGGCTCTGGTTCCTTTAGGAGACAGTCTGGTGCCCAAGGGGAAATATCTCTGTCCACAAAGTGTTTACTGGGTTGTCCTGGGCTCAGGAAGGGGCTGTTTATGGTATCCCTTTCCAAGACAGTCACACCAGGAAAAAAGATCAGAATGTCTCCAGAACTCTGGTTAACACACCAGAGATGTTTGACAAGGAGCTCAGGTCACATCTCTGGTGGGGTTTGTTTGCAGGAATTCATGACAGCACATCAGGCTTCTCAGCACAGCACCTGGGAGGCAATTCTGAACATCTCTCCACGTGGTTCTATCAACCGTCCAGGTCTGAAGCAATTCTGACGGGAAGACCCCCTCCCAAGAGTCTGGCCACGTCAGACTCCTGAGCTCCAGAACCGTAAGGAAACACATGGTGCAGTTATAAGCCACTGAGTGTGTGGTTATTCGTTTTGGCCACAGGAAACTCATACAGGCACCACTGAACAAACTGAGGGCTTTGCCGGGCACCTGAGGACCTGAGAGAGAAGGGTGGCCACCCTCTGCTGTGCCGGGCAGCGTCTGGGACCACCCTCCTCTTCCTCTGATCGGCACCGTCTTGCTGGCTTCTTTCTCCTCTGGCCACCTGAGCTCTCACCACCCCGATGGTTTCTGGCCCACCGGCCTCTGCCTTTGGACCTGCCCCTAGGTCTTCCCTGTCTCTCAACATTCTGACCCGTTTCTGGCCTGTGGGTGTTGTCACCTGCCTGCCCAGACCTGCCCAGCTCACGTCTGGGAACCCGAGCTTTCACTTCCAGATTCTTCTGATGAGGAGCTGGTTATTCTGGGGCCCTCACATTCTGGCTCTGCCCCACGCCTGGGCCGTGGTCATCATTTAAGGGGTCAGTAACCGACTAACATGCAGTATGCTTCCTGTCCCAGGCCATCTCAACACACCTGCCCATGTGCAGCAGTTTAGGTCATTCCTCTGCTCAATGCCCTCCTAAGGCTTCCAGTGGCAAACTCAGCCTAAAACCAAAGTCCTTCCATGGCCGCCAAGGCCCTGCCCCGCGGGCCCCTCCCACCTGTTCCTCTGACCTCCTCTGTCCCCTTCACTCGCTCCTCCCCACCATGCTGGCTTCGTGGCTGTTGCTGCAAACCACACGGCCCTAAGCCTCAGGGCCTTTGCACCTGCTCCCCTGCCTGGAAAGTCCTCCAGGTTCCTGGATGGCTGCTCCCTCACACTTCCTTGAGGCTCCTGCCCCAATCTCACCTGCTTGGCTAGGCCATCCCACCCTGCTGTGTACTGTGGGGACCTCTCCTCCCCGCCCCACTCCCACCCCTTCTGCTAATTAATTTTCCTACAAAGCACTTGTCACTTCTAGAATCCCCTGCACTTTTTTATGCATCTCACTTATCTTCTCTCTTCCCCCAACTGGAATGTAAACTTCACGGGGAAAGGACGTTCAAATCCACTGTCCCCTCCCCTCCCCTGGGGGTGGGACAGGGCCTGGCCCATGGGAGACCCCCACATGACTGTTGGATGGATTAGGGGGAGGGGCTTCCTTCTGGTTGCCCAGGTCATTGCTGTTCTGCAGCCACCTCACATGCACACCCTCATCCTATCCTCAGAGCCCCCTTTGTAAACTCGGGGTGCTGGGGGGATTATAGCAGTGTCATCGCTGAGCAGCTGGGAGACACCGGGCACTGCTGTCTTCTGCCTGCCATGGGGCTGCTGCGGGTTTCCGATGGGACCCATGGGCGGCGTTCTCTCTCCTGCTGCCCTGCCGTGGACCCCTGCCCAGCTGGCCGAGGGGACCATGGAGCGTAACCGCCTCTCTGTCCTCCTGCTGCAGCAGCTCTGCAGGGTTGTGGCCTGACTCCAGCTGCCCCATGGAGTGAGATCCCTCCAAAATGCCAACATCCTCTAACCAAGAAGCCCACCACATGGAACACGCAACCCTGAGCCCTCCACCCCAATCCCCTCGCATGTCTCCCACAAGCCCGTAGAGCTGGTTTCACCTACACAAAAACTCATGCCTTTTCCTGCTGGAAATGAAGGGTGCAGGGAGCCTTCCTTGTGGTTGCGTTCCTGGTCCACCTTTTGCCATGCAGCCAGGCCACCCGGTGCAGCCTCCGAGAAAGGGAAAGTCCTGGCAGCGAACACCTTTCTAATAGAACAGCTTTAATTGGGAAGCTGATGTTTTAAAATACTGGATCTTATCAGCGACTTCTGGTAACTCTCGAGCAAGAATGGAAACCCATAGGTAGTTTTCTGACGGATTCAGGAGAAACCAGTTAAGATAGTGATTCTTCTCTCTGCCCTTATCTTCCTTATTGACAGTCTCGAGTCGCTGTCGAGATGCATGGGGGCGGCTGGAGCTCTGTTGAGCTCCTTCCGCAGCTCAGAGGACGTTACCCATCTCCTCTGGCCTCTGCACTGGGCAGGTGAGCTGTGGGATGAAGGGGCTGGAGGGGCGATGTTCCCACCTCTCCCCAACCCCAGTCATGGAGAGAGTGACTCGGGTCAGATGCGGGGATGCCCATCCTGGGGGTACCGCAGGCTGCACCTGCCCGTCAAGGGCTTCATCGGGAGTGAGCTGTGGTCAAGACGGCACCAGCGCCTCCTCCCAGCACACGGCGCAGACTAAATGTGGCACAAAGGCAGGTGGAAGCCCCCACGGCCTGTCTCCCAGGCCGTTGTGAGAAAGCGTCACGAGCTGGGGCTCAAAAACAGCGCGTTTAGTCCGTCACAGTTTTGGAGGCTAGGTGTCTCAGATCAAGGTGGCAGCAGGGCCACGCTCCCTCTGAGACTCTGGGCGGACCCTCCCGCCTGCTCACTTGTGGGGTTGCTGCTGTCCTTTGCGTTCCCCGGTCGCTGCCACACTGTCACGTGGCCGTCTCCTCCCTGTGTGTCTGTGTCCTCCCCTCCCCAGGCCGTTGTGAGAAAGCGTCACGAGCTGGGGCTCAAAAACAGCGCGTTTAGTCCGTCACAGTTTTGGAGGCTAGGTGTCTCAGATCAAGGTGGCAGCAGGGCCACGCTCCCTCTGAGACTCTGGGCGGACCCTCCCGCCTGCTCACTTGTGGGGTTGATGCTGTCCTTTGCGTTCCCCGGTCGCTGCCACACTGTCACGTGGCCGTCTCCTCCCTGTGTGTCTGTGTCCTCCCCTTTTCTCCTGAGGACACCAGTTGACCTCATCCACTTGATCACAACTGCAAAGACCCTGTCTCCAAATAAGGTCGCATTGGCAGGCCACAACTCAGCCCGTAACAGCTCATGCCCCAGCTTGCATCGGCGGTGGCCAGAGCATCCCGCTGGGGTTATAGGCACGCGAGCAAAAGCAGGTACAGAGAAGCCTGGGTCCCGAGGGAGCAGACCTGCCCGGGCACCTCTCTGCTTCTCCCTGTAAGTGCCCACACGCCTCATCGTCAGAGCCCAGACCCGCCCTCCTGGGCTCCCCCCACCCCGATTCCTCCCCCCCCCGGCTGTTCACGGTCAGATTCCACCCCCAGCGCAAGGCGCCACTGTGGCTTCTGCGGTTGTGGCTCTGAGCCTTCTTCTGGAAGGTGTTGCTGTTGGACACGGGCTGTCCCAGCATGAAGATGCTGCAGTCCCTGTACAGTGATGGGGCCTGGGCAGCACGGCCCTGGGGTTCCGGAGGCGGAGGCCACTCTCTGCAGACTGGGTTTGGCCAAGAACGAGCCTGCTCTAGGGCTCGGCTCTGCCCCGGCAGGCACGGAGGTTCCGGCCACCCTGCGAACACTGTCAGCTTTGGTGTGGGGCTCTGTCCATCCCTTCCACTCTGTCTGGGTAGGCAGCGCTCCAAACTGGCCCCCCAGCTCCCGTCCTTGGGGTGCACACACCTTCTCCCAGTTGTTCAATCAACACAAATCTAGGTACTGTGAAAAAGGGATCGTGCAGGTGTAATTAAGGTCCGAAATCAGGTAAGAAGTTTGTGCTGAAGGGGGCGACTCAGTCAGGTGGGTTCTTAAAAGGGACGAGCTCTTCCAGGAAGAACAGATTCAAAGAGGGATTTGGCATGTAAGAAATTGTCCTCTGCCGGCTTCGAAGACAGAGGGCCCCTGGTGAGGAATGTGGGGGCCTCCGGGAGCTGAGAGTGGGCTGTGGCTGACAGCCAGCAAGGAAGCGGCGTTCCCAGTTCTGCAGCACCGAGGCTCAGGTTCTGCCAACCTCGAGTGGGCCTGGACACCGAGTCTTCCCCTGAGTCTCCAGATGAGACCTCGGCCTGGCGTATTCCTAGATTTCAACCTTGGCAATCTGAGCGGGGTGTGCAGGTGCTTCTGACCTGCAGAGCTGCCAGCTGTCAAAGGAGCCTGTTTCAGCTTCAATGCTGGAGGCGATTTCTTGCACAGCCATGACATGATGTAAGTAGCCCCTCAATGCTGAGGTCCACACGGCCAGGGCACGGCCACCAGCCCTTCTCTGTCTCAGAACACACAGGGTGCAGTAGCTGTCCCTCTGCCACCTCACGTCCACCTCCTCCCCAGGGGTCTGACAGTCGCCCTCCAGCTGCTGCAGATCCCACCTCACTGCACTCCCTGGCGGCAGCCGGGTGGCCTCTTGGACACTTTCTGTTTTCCCAGAAAGGGGCCCCACCCTGAGGGTGAGGACAGAGTGGACCTGGCAGGGGTGGGGGTGGGGGCGTAGGGGCAGAGGCTTCGGGGCCTGACCCTTCCTGCTCTCGCCCGTGGTCTTTGCCTGCATCCCCTCAGCCCACGTCAAGAGTGTGTGGCTCTGACTCAGTCTCTCCAGCAGCATTCTGCGGGGGAGTTTTCTCTGCGTCTCACCTGGGACCTGGGACAGGTGCTTACTATGCTGGTCATCAGAGTCTCCCCCCACCCCCTTGGTCCCCAGAGTCCCTGAAGGGCTCTGACAGAACCCTCGCCCTGTGACCACAGGCTCAGCCCAAGCTGTGGCCATCCTAGGGGGCCAAGTGTTTTAAAGGCCTTGATTTACCAACCCTGGCGAACTATGTTTCTGTGTATAGATTGCTCTGGTAGCTGGCAAACAGCGAAAAACTCTAGTCTCCCACCTTTCAGCCCAAGCTGTGGCCATCCTAGGGGGCCAAGTGTTTTAAAGGCCTTGATTTACCAACCCCGGCGAACTATGTTTCTGTGTATAGATTGCTCTGCTAGCTGGCAAACAGCGAAAAACTCTAGTCTCCCACCTCCCTAAGATAATCAGTTTATTTCCATAGGCAAGTTTAATATATTTGTGATAAAAGTATAGATTCAACTTCGTATGCTGCTTTTCCCCATATTTATAAAACACTTCTGCGTTGCCATTCTTAGCGACAGCTGATGTCCACCGCGACAGGGCCGTGCGCCCCGCTGGTCACTCACGGGCTGCTATGCATTGGCACGAGGAGCTGTTTGTGCACCGAGTGTCGCGAGCGTTCAGGGTCGGTTCTTTGGATCCCACTCCCAGAAGTGCGAGACCCAGGTCCGTGGGTGTCCCACCAGTTTCTTAAGTCGCATCTGAACTTAAGGCTCATCTTTAGCGCCACGTCCCCCGTGAGGCAGATTTGACCAGGAACTCAGGAAGTGGGTGGGAAAGGGGGTCCTGAGGGGACTTGGCTTCACACTGGCCAGTCCTGGGGGGAGACCCTCTCATTCTGCCGGAGGCATCTGTCCCTTCGGACTGGGGGTGGGGGAGGGACAGGTGGTAATCTCCATTAATTAATTCATTAGCTAATTAATGAATCCATTCAGTCATTCTACACTCATGGTTGCATCACGTCCACTGGCTGCTGCTCTAGGGGGACTGGGGTGGGAGGTGAGTGGGACGCCCCTGGAGGTGAAGCCAGGGCCGTGGCCTCTGCGTGCACCTGCCTCAGCCTTGCAGGGTCGTGGGGGTGGGAGAGGCGCTGGGGGTGCGCTGGACAGACAAGGTGGGTGCTCCCCGGCAGTCGTGGGGTCCTGCAGGTGGGCAGGGCCAGCCCTTCGCTGGCGGCAGGAACAGTGGCGCTGTTCGCTCAGTGGGCGACAGAGGGCAGTGTCCTGACGTGGATGGCAGCCGGCTCTGCGCCTCCTCAGTGCCAGGAACTCAAGGAAGACCCGGCATTGGCTTCGAGCTCAGGATCAAAGCTGTGTGCCAGGAAGTGCCCCAGGTCCTGAGAAGGGGGTGGCCCTTCCTGGGAGGGCTGTGCGACTGTCCTGGGCAGAGGCAGGGCAGGGTGGGCTTCCGTCTTAGACCAGTCTGGGGGAGTCGGGGGGAANACTTGTCGGAAGTTCTAGGTTGACCATGGGGGTTTAGTTCCTCTTTCAGCTTCCACCATTGCTGTTGAGAGTTTTGACGTCATCCTGATTCCAGTTCCTGGCTTCCTTTGTGTGTGTATTTCATTATTTCTGGAAGCTTTTAGCCGCCGCTTCTTGTTCCTGGGATAAGCCTGTTAGAGAAGGTGCCCTGAGGGGTGAGGGTGGGCTCCGAGGTCTGCCCAGATGCCCACCAGCTCTGCTCCGCCCTCCTGGGGCTTGGACCAGCTGCGGTGGCTGCTGGGACCTGGGGACAGTGGCACCCACTGCAGGCCGATAGACAAGGGCACTCCATAAACGTCAGCTGCTTGTCTGTCAAATCGCATGTCAGGGACATGGCAAGGTATTTTGCAATAAAGGTGTTTCGATGGCATGAGATCAATGTTTCTTTTCATGTAATAAAGGCCTGTGTGTGGAGTGTTTGGCCAGAGGGATGACTCTTCCTGAGGTCTGTCTTCTTTGAACTGTTTTATGGGGTTAGACAGTACTAACGCTTTCAAGAAAAATAGCTGCTCTTTCTCAGGAACCGAGTGTTTCAAGTCAAGTGTTTATTTTTCTCTGTGGTCTGGCCTCTCTGAACCGTCTCAGACCCACAAGCCACTTGGATGACTGGGCAGGGGACTCCCGCTCGAGCTACCCATGGGTCTGCAATCCTTCCCAAGACTTCTGGGCAGGTGGCCTCAATGGCACCCCAAGGCAGCAGCTGGGCTCTCAGGAGCAGGCCTGGGATTCTTGGGGGGTCTTCAGCAGGTGGTTTTCCAGCGAGTGATACAAGAGGAATAAGTGAGGGGTCGACAGCAGCAGCCACCACCCACAGCCCACCAGGCACCTTCGTGCAGGGCAGCACCTGCGGGTGATCGGCCTGGCTCCCCTGCATAGGTGACTGCAGCTGGGACCTTGGCATGCACTGGCTCTCACGAGTGCCTGTTTGTGGGAGCCACACGAACACTGGCCGCAGCCAGATGCCCTGGAGTACCATGAGGCCGAGATGCAGAAACAAAACTCCGTCTCCTTTCCTTTCCTTTCCCCCCCAGATTTTAAAATTTATTAATATATCTAATTACTAATTTATTTATCAAAAATTTTTTCTTGTTTCAATTGTCATTTTATTGCAAGATGGTAGAATTAATTCCAAGTTTAATCTATATCTCAGTAATCTTCAGTCAGGCAGAGCTTTTTCACAGAAGCCCGCTTATTCAGAGTGGTCCTGGGGCGCCTCACAGCACAGCGGGAGGACGAACACCCGACGGCCGGTAGACGCAGCTCTCAGCACGTAATTCCAAGTTTAATCTATATCTCAGTAATCTTCAGTCAGGCAGAGCTTTTTCACAGAAGCTTGCTTATTCAGAGTGGTCCTGGGGCGCCTCACGGCACAGCGGGAGGACGAACACCCGACGGCCGGTAGACGCAGCTCTCAGCACGGGAAGCTGCAAGTGTTCGTTGTCAGGGACGGGAACCCAACTCCAGTGGACAGCAGCACAGAAAGACTGGGTCACGTGGACTAGTTTCCGTTTAGTCAGCAACTGCTTCCAGTGGTCTCAACTGGGGTGGGCACACGTACAGACCGGCGCTGCCCGAGCCTTCTTTCCAGCAGCTGGAGACCTGCGGTGAGTGCACTTGGTGATGGGCTCCCGTCGCTGCTGTAAAGACACGCTCCACGCCACGTGCTTCTCCACCCAGTTTATCACGAGCTCTTGTTCCTTCTGACACATCGTGTCTGCACAGAGCTGTGATAATCCGGGCGTTCTTCACCTCCTCATAGGCTCTGTGCAGCCGTTCCCGCTGAGCGACCTCCAAGGCCACAGCAGCGTCACTCCTCTGGACACAGAGAAGGTAACGGTGCTTCTGACCCAGTGCCCGGTGTGGCTTCTGCGAATCAGTCCCATCCCAGGTTGTGTGTGCACCGCCCGCTTCACCTCTTCTGGTTGGGCAACTTTTGCTCATTGAGGTTATCAGCAAATTCTCCAGTAGAGGCGCCATATTTTCAAGTTATAGAGACGAGAAACCCTGCTATTGATAGGCAGAGAAGGCCTCTGGGTAATCACATGGATTTCTTTGGAAAGACAGTACAAGAGAAGCCCAGTTCTGAGCATGTAGGGTCCTGTTACAATGGTTTTAGGGTAAAAGAACTGCAAGAAATCCTCAGGCATCAGCCCAAAATGAACTCTTCCTCCACATTCAGGAAGAGGTGGTAGACGGCATAATTTTGGCTGTCCTGTGTGAAAGATCCATGTTGCCTGCAATATCCCTGGACCTGGGGGGCCGCGTTCTTCAGAGACGGGCCCCCTGTGGTGGTGGCAGAAAGAAACACCTGGGACAGCATGGTCAGAGAAAGCGCAGGCAGCCGTCTCGAAGTCCCTGCGACCCCGCGTTCTTCAGAGATGGGCCCCCTGTGGTGGCGGCAGAAAGCAACACACGGGACAGCATAGTCAGAGAAGGTGCAGGGAGCCGTCTCGAAGTCCCCGTGACCCCGACCAGAGAACCTGTCAGGGGCAGGAGCAAGGTGGCCACTCCTATGTTAACATTTAGTTGTACGTATTTGTGGGGCACAGTGTGCTGTTTCAGTACATGCATAGGTCGTACAGGGATTCACTTAGAGTAGCTAGCATGCCCCTCACCTAAACATTTATCTTTTCTTTGTGGTAATTACGGTCAAGTCCTCTCTTCTAGCTACTTAGAAATATACAATATAGTGAAATATACAATCTAGAACTCCAGAACTTACTCTTCCTGTCTACCTGTCAATCCCCCTCTCCTCTCCCGTCCCTCCCTCCGAGACTCTGGTAACCGTCATTCTACGCTCTACTTCTGTAAGAACCCCCCCCCTTTTTTTTTTTTAGGTTTCACATATGAGTGAGACCATGGGGTATTCGTCTTTCTGTGTCTGGCTTGTTTCACTTAACACTGATGGTCTCCAGTTCTATCCCTGTTTCTGCAAATGACAGGATTTCATTTTTTTTTTTTTTTTTGTCTTTTGTCTTTTTCCGTGTCCGGCAACGGATCGCAACC